>NC_035168.2:35922575-36222575 GCF_001659605.2 Manihot esculenta | reverse complement strand
TGCTGGTAAATTTGTGATTATACGCTCTTTAATGGCTCCTCATTTTTGTGTTCTTGTTTGCTTGTTGTTCTGGACATATTGGTTCTGGCGAGCTGAATATGTATATCATGCGAAGATTCTTTGAGCTTATTTTGAATTAGGGATATTTGAAATGTTGATCGAAAGATACCCTGTTGAGATTTTGGGATTATGTATATTGTCCTTTCTTTGTTTTGCTTTCAACGTGTTTTAGGCATGCTAAGGCCAAGTCTTTCTTCTTCTCCTCTCTTTTTTGGTGTGTTTCCATTTAGAGATTGTTTGAGTTGCTGGAATTGTTTGAACTGCCGATCAATGATACCCTTTTGAGCTATTAGCTGAATAGAAACCTTTGAATCAAGTGTTGTTGTCTTCCATTTTCTGCAGGATTATTGGATTGGACTTGTTTAAATATTTGGAGCAAAATTTGTAGCCTTGGGTATTTTTGGATTTTAGTTCTTGAGTTTTGGTTTAGATATGATCAAAGGAAAACCTTTTTGAGTTTTTCTGATAATTCCTGTGCTCTTCCCTTTGTTGCAACATTAATTTCTTGTTGTACTAGTATCTGTTCAGTTTAATTGTTAGTGGACTATAACTTGCAAAAAGAAGATTTTTTCATGTAGGTGGTTGTGGGTTATCTAAAATTAATGATATAAAGAAACCATGGAGAATTGTAATTGGTTAAAATGGACAGGATGGTTCTCCAACACCATGGTAGCCAAAATTTACCTATGAATTGGCCAAATTACAGGTTTTTCATCACTTCTCATCACCAAATACTTGTCCAATCTGCAACACTTCTAGGTCAATTTAAAAACTGCAATTGTCACTTTCAACTTAATCTCTTGCCAGCAAGCTGTGACTGCTAAGCGTAATCAAACATTTCCCAAAATATTTTTGCTGTTTAAAGGGATTGATTGTTCATAATAAAAAAAGATATAATAAATTTGGGATTTCTCTTGTTCATGTAAAACATTTAGTAACGTGCAATTCCATGTCTTTTCTTATCTACTATGAATTGGGATTCATCGTATCTATCACTGTTGGATTTTCACTTGTTTTCATCATAATTCTATAGTAGCCTCTCCCATCTTTGTCATAAGTTCTTTTGATAAACTGATCACTACACGATTGGTTTTTTGATGGATCATTATTTTCCCATAGGAAATGATGATTCACTCAAACTTCAGCTCAAGGATATGGCACTAGAATTTTCATGGCCAATTGGTAGAATCAAAGAAGCATTATCTAACTTAGGTCCTCCTTCCTCTTCAACGCCCACCTCTTGTTCAATAGAATCAATTAAGTCAATTTCAGCTCTGGTTGAAGAAAAGAATATCCCAGAGGCAAAAATTGCACTTGCTTCCGGAGTATCGGCATTTCTATGGTTATATACTTCTATTCAAGGGTATGCATGTAGTGTTGCATTATTTTGTTGGCTATTTTCCTTTCCTACTTGATTTTCCTAAGTCAGTTCCAATGTGTCAGGTTTAAACCTGCCACTGTAGCTGTCACTTCTGAGCTTCCACTGGGTTCAGGCCTCGGATCATCAGCTGCATTTTGTGTTGCCCTCTCAGCTGCTTTACTTGCTCTTTCAGACTCTGTAAATGTGGACAAACAGCACCAGGGTTGGAAAATGTTTGGAGAGTCTGACCTTGAATTGTTAAACAAATGGGCTTTTGAAGGTGAAAAGATAATTCATGGAAAGCCATCTGGAATAGACAACACTGTCAGCACATATGGTATGTAAACCTGGTGAGGTATACATACAAATTTCTTTTATCTACATGCTCCACCTGCTTCATCTCTGTATTATAATTCATAATAACTAGGTTTTTGTACTCTGTAGTCAAGCATTGAACAAATAATAATGTGCATCAGAAAAGTTCAAGCTCCTTATATTGCAGTATTTGCTGCCTGACCTGTGCGCTATTTCTTTTGCGCTTCCTAACAGGCAACATGATCAAGTTCACGTCTGGTAATCTGACACGCATCAAGTCCAACATGCCAATCAAAATGCTTGTTACCAATACAAAAGTAGGGAGGAACACAAAAGCACTGATTGCTGGTGTTTCAGAGAGAACTCTACGGCACCCTAATGCCATGAGTGTTGTTTTTAATGCCGTTGATTCTATCAGTAATGAGGTGGCTAGCATCATCCTGTCACCTGCTCCAGATGATGTGTCCATAACTGAGAAGGAACAGAAGCTAGAAGAGTTGATGGAAATGAATCAAGGCTTGCTACAATGCATGGGGGTCAGCCATGCTTCTATAGAAACTGTTCTTCGGACAACATTGAAATACAAGTTAGCTTCCAAGCTGACTGGAGCAGGGGGTGGGGGTTGTGTCCTGACTCTGCTACCAACCTGTATCCTTTGTGGCTTTATTTTTCTTCCTAATCTCTTCTCACTATGGCTCATTACTCATTACATTCTCTCTTTTAGATAATTTCCTAGGATTTCTCTCATTGTCCTACAATGTCGCGTTGACCACATTACTTAGATGCATTAAATCATTTTCATAATGTGTTTTAATTTGCCATGCTCTTGTTGATATGTGAAATAATGAGTTCATGTTTTATATCATTATATTTCATGTTCTTTTTATGTGTTCCTTTGACTGCATAAATCAGTGTTATCAGGAACAGTTGTTGATAAAGTAATTACAGAACTGGAGACATGCGGATTCCAATGTCTGATTTCCGGGATTGGTGGGAATGGTGTTGAGATTTGCATTGGCGGTTCATCCTGATTATACCAGGCCAGCAATAAATTAGTGTAAGATCTTATCTTTAATGTCAAATTTCAAATAAGATCCAATGTGTAGGCTTTGCTGGTACTGATTTATTTCTTTATCCAACCTCATATGTACATTATTTTGTTGTTGTTTTTCTTCTTCTTTCTAGTTTGGGTCAGCCTCGAACGTCTTTGAAGTTTCGAGAATATTTATCTTCAATTTTTTGGACATTCACTAAGGCTACAAAAATCTGTAGAAAATTCTGGATATTTGTGAACGCTATTCCTCTTTCTATAGTCATAATCTTAGTGTTCATCTAATGATCAATCCTGTTTTATGTCTGTTCTTGACCCAAGATGTGAAAATCTTGATATTATCCCATTTTGCTTTCAACATGCTCACACATTTTTCACTTAAACAGAGTTCCACAGAATATGCATTTGTAATACTCATCATATACGACACACAGCACACAAAAACACTAAGATTTACACAAGTTCTTCACGCCTGCACAAGTTTACTTGCGTCATTGCATCTTCTTCAAAAGACAAAAGGATCGATCGCTTTCTCTCGACGGGTACCCATCAGCCGTTCACGATGGTGCCTCCTGCAAAAACCCAACATCTCTATAGTTACAATCATATATTCAAATTTACACACCAAGTGTTTGTGAATTAACCACAGAAAAAAAAGCACTCACCATTAGGGTGAAGTACTTGGCCAGTGATATACGAAGAGCAGACGTTACAAGCAAGGAACACAAAGCAGGGTGCAACCTCACTTGGCTGGCCAGCTCTTCCCATTGGCACTTTCTTCCCAAAGTTGGTCACCTCCTCTTCGCCGAAGGAGGCCGGTATTAATGGAGTCCAGATGGGTCCAGGTGCAACACCATTGACGCGTATCCCTTTACTCACAATCTGAAGTGCAAGTGCTCTTGTGAATGCTACTATTGCTCCTTTCGTTGATGTATAGTCAAGCAGCGTAGGATGTCCCTTGTATGCATTCACCGACGTCGTATTGATTATTGAGCTTCCCTCTTTCATGTGCCTCAGACAATGCCTGCCACCGCCACCGCCACCGCCACCACCACCAAATCACACACAGAAAATAATTAATGGATAAAACTTAAAAGATATGTTCATACACACACCTGCTCATGAAAAAGTAGGAGAAGATATTGGTTCTAAACACTCTCTCGAGCGACCCTTCATCAATCTCCTCTACCGACTTAGTTTTATATTGTTCGGCAGCATTGTTAACCAGAATATCAATCCGGCCATAAGCATTTACCACTTGATCAACCACTTTCTTGCAATTCTCATCGAATCCAAGATCTGCAGGTATCGCCATAGGATCTTTGGCATCTTCAGCCTTGTCCTTCTTAAGTATTTGGAGAGTATCTTGAGCATCCTTGTCTTCTTGAGACTTCACGTAAGTGAAAGCCACTGTTGCACCTTCAAGGGCAAAGCTGTAGCACACAGCTCGCCCTATTCCCGAGTCTCCACCAGTCACTAGTGCCACCTTCCCCTGCAAAAAAGAAATATAACATACGTAATACGACCTTTAATTTGTACGTTAACAGTGAGAGACTGGGGGGACCTGGGAGTACCTGAAGCTTATTGGAGGGCTTGTAATCGGAGCTAACATACTGAGGAAGAGGGTTCATGACATGCTCTTTCCCAGGCTGCTTGTCTTGCTTTTGAGGAGGAAAACTCTGATCACCGGAAGCCATTCTTACAAATACAGCAGAAGTTGGTCTCTGAAGAGAAATAAATATTGCCGGAAACTGAGTTTTCCGGTAGGTTCTAAGATGAGTATGGGTTGAAGGCAGAGATGAAAAGGCAGCGGTTATGGCCCTCCTGGATGATGAAATGGAAACAAATCGAAGGGGTACAATGCGAAGCATTGGAGTGACGAGAAAGAAGAGCGGTGTGAGGAGGCAGATAAATAGCTTGGATGACAATTCGTAGGACTACGTGGCAAGAGGAGGGAACACGTGGTGTAAAATGAACACTAACAAATTATATTTTACCTTTTTTTTTTTACCGCAAGAAATTTTTATAGATTGTAGTGTAAAATGTGAGTAAAATTTAGAATTCATGGCAAACAAAAACTTGTATTTTTTTTATTTATTTATTTGTATACGAAGTTGCATGTATTTTAAAAAAAATATACTTTTTAATTTTTAATATAATAAAAAAAGAATGAAAAATAATTATTTTGGTATTTTCTATTTTTTTATAAAATTTAATTATAATAAATTAAAATAAACACTTTTTTCATTTTTTAAAAAATAAAGAAATATTTTTTTAAAAAAAAATACATTTTTTATAACTAGACACGTTGTATAATTTTTTTTCACCTTCATATATACTATCATTAAAACTTTAATTTTATTCCAATCAATTAAAATTTTTCATATATAAGTAAATTTATAGGATTAATTTTATTGAAATTTTGGTTTTGAAATTCTATTAAAATTCCTATTCTTTATTAGAATTTTATTGTTTACAATTTACATCAAATATTGATTAATTAAATATAGTTGACCAATTAAAAGCATAAAATTAATTCTTTATTACAAAACTATTATATTATGATACGTATTCTTAGTAATCACATATTTCAATTTCTTATTTCAATTTCTTATTAGTATTTTATAATTCAAAGATTCCAAAATATATTCAATAATTTATTTCTTTTACGTATTTTTTGCAATTCTATTATTCATCCTCCAACTTTTGTGCATTTTAACGAGTTATTAAAATTTAATTTACTCATAAATATATAAATAAGTTAAAAACAAAATAGTAGTAGTAAATATTGAGATAGACTCCAAAATAGTGGTAGATGTTGTTCACTCGAAGACCTTTCTGAATTTGGGTTAAACATCAAGATGGCCTGGTAATTATTTTGTAATCTATAAAAAAAGTTTATAATGATTGTGTAAGTTTGAGTGGAGAGGAAGACGTTTGTTCCTTTTTATCTTTTTTTTTTTTTATATATACACTAGTAACGTCAAATTGCCTCTCTCCTATAGTATCACCTGTTTTTATTACTCGGGTCCGTACGTACGGATATGTTAGAGTCTCTCTCTATATCAGGCGGCCATTTAATTCCTCCGGCATGCATGCGGGTAGGGCTGCAAAGTGAATAGACTTGCTCTCCTTTCTTTAGTCACATTACTAGGCTGGACTGCTTGCAAAAGGGCCCGCATATGAGGTCTGCCTGGCTTGCTTCCTCAACCGGGTTAGGACATGCAATCTGGACTAGCTCACTTCAAGAAAGGCGTGGATTCTAGGCTTGCCTTCCTCCATTGGGCCTAGTCTTGCTCTGGACTGTAAAAGGTCCAACGGTCGTTAAGTCTTATATTGGATTTGAAGACAAACTAATGAAATTGAGTGTGTATATGCATGAGATTGCACACCCCGGGGCATCTGGAGAAGCCTTCAAATCCAAGGCAAATAAACGAATGAAGGAAAGTAGAAAGAAATAAAAGAAGAATAGTCCAGAAACTCAAAAGAGAGATACCAATGGAAGCTTAACTTATACAAACTTCAAATTTTCTTAATCTTTTCTTTATTCCTAAATTCCTACACAGTTGATATATAATCTCATCTCCATCTTAAGAAAGATGTAACACAGTTGTTTCATCTCCCTAAATAGCTATGGCCTCTCTCAAATTTGGCCTCTTTCTCCTTGCCATCTTCTTCCTTTCTTCTCCGGCGCGCTCGTGTGGCGGTACTCTCTCTCTCTCTCTCTCTTTCTCTCTCTCAAGGACTTGACATATATATGATTGATTTGAATGTGTTGTTGATTTGCAGATGATGACGATGATCTTCTTAAATGCCTCAACTGTCACAGAGCATTCTTAGACCTGCCAACTTTCACCAAGAACACAAAAGCAGAATGTCTGGCTGATGAAGTTGCTAAAAATCTAGAGAAGAAATCATGTGAAGAAGCCAAAGACAGTAATCCGTATGAGCTAGACAAGCATCCTGAGCTATTATCCAAGTGTGACATCAACGTTAGTCACACTAAAGACGGTGTCGTGTTGCCTGTTTGCGTGCCGAAGTTGGATCTAATTGCAGTGTTTACTAATTACACACGAACCTATTTCGCTAAGTACATAAATGATTCCAAGTTTGCTGAAGCTGGAGTTGCTAGTAATGGTGATTGGATGGTGGTGGCTTTGAGCACAAACACCCCAGGAGGTGACTTTGCAGGAGCCAACGGTTTGGTTTCCATGATTGGTTTGGGTCATTGCTTGGTTTCTTTCTTGGTGGGGATGCTTGTTTTTGCTGAAGTGCCTTTGGGTTGGTGGTAATTAACTAATTCCCACATGGCAACAAGTTTGCTAAATTGTTTGAATGTATTAATTGTGATTTTTGTATTATATTGATTGTGTTGTGCTTGTAATTTGCATATAATAATAAATTGGATTTATTGTTTTTAATTATTTATTAATTGCTACTAAATTTTTTGCTTTCAATTAGTCATCCTTTCCAATTTAAGATGATTTTTGGGTCTGTTGGTCTTTAACAATAATGAAAAATGCAGGTGATAAGGTGTGTATAATTGCCCAAAATTAGATAAATGTTATCAACAGTTATTTTTTAAAATAATTATTTAATATTTTTCATTTTATTAATTAAAAAGTATACTATTTAATAATTAATTAAGAAGAGAAAAAATTAATAACTAATCTAATAAATACTTTTCAATAATAAAATAAAAAATATTGGATAATCAGACAGTTTTCTTACAGAAAATGTACTACCTGGCCTACTTTCAGACAGGGATAGAGAAGGTGCAGTTTGTCTGTTTCGCAAGCCACATTGGTTCCTAACTCTGGTTCTTACCAATTATGCCTTCTTCCAGTTTGCTGGCAACTACATTAATGACTGGAGGTTGATTCACTGGTGCATTAATTGGCTCCGGGGATGATCCCCGGCGGCAGCTTTGGGGCGTCTATCAAAAGTAATTGAGGGATATTATCTCAAACTGGATGAAAATTGTTCTAAAAACTTGACCAAAATTCATGCTGGTAAATGAAGTTCCTGGGGCATCTGGGATAACCATTCACTTGAAAGGCAAATCGGACGTAAGAAACCATGTGTTCAATCAGAAGAATATAGTGAGAATTTTGAATTTAAATTAATGAAAAATCCTTACACATCCATAATAAAATTATGATATATTGTATATTTAAATTTAAATTAATAAAATAATATTAATCGAATATATATACACACTTTAATATATATATATATATATATATATAATTATAAAATATAACGGTTTTAAAATGAAATATATATTTTTTTATAATTAATTTTGACTTGGTGTTGGAATTCGAAACCATTCGTTCTTAAAAATACTCTACCATCAATGAATTAAAGTACATTCCTGAGGGTTGTGTATTAGGTTATGTCCCTGAATGGGAGGCTTTTCATGCATATTTTGGGACGAACGCGTTAATGCATCAGGCAATCTAGACGAGAGGAGCACAAGAATTTGCATGTGCATGGCTGCCACTTGCAGGCCCAACCAGCTATAGCTGTCGGTTTGGCAATCCCAGTTTGGATGTGTAATAAACACATAACAGGCACCTGGAACCTATATAAACAAATAACCCCTCTATAAATTCCAGGCACTTAAACAAGCTGAAACCATTAAAATTTCATTCTCATCTCTTCTTTGTTGAGAAAGTTAGAGATGAGATCAGCTATGTCTATGGCCTTTCTCAAAATCATCAGGGCCTTCCTCTTTCTCCTCCTTCTTGCAATTTCCTTGCTTTCTTCGCCTGCGCTCTCTGATGGTATGCTCTTGCTTTTCTAGATGTTGCTTTCATTCGGACTTGATTGACATAGTTGTGTTTCCATTATTTTTCCTTTTTTTTTAAATGGAAATGTGATCTTATGGTTCTTGAATTAGATTTTTCCTTTTGTTTTCTTGTTTGCATGCGTGAAATGGCAACAAAATTCGCATATTTTGCAGGTGAGGAAGAAATCGTTCTTCAGGGGCTGAACAGTTTCAGGACAGCCATGAGCCTGCCAGCCTTGACACTTAACGAAAATGCAGCATGCCTCGCTGACAAATTTGCCGACCAGATACTAGAGGACATACCATGTTCTTCAAACTCTCCTCTGTTGCAGAACTACCCTGACGTTTTAGCCTACTGTGGCGTTGATGTCAGTCAAACTAGAGAAGGTGCAGTTCTGCCGGTTTGCGTGCCCCAATTAGTTCCAAATCTTCTGCTTTCCAATTTGACAAATGCCCTTCAGTATGTCAAATACTTGACTGACGCCAAGTTCACCGGTGCCGGACTCGGCACCGAAGATAACTGGATGGTGATCATTTTGAGCACCAACACCCCCGGTGGTAGCTTCGGCTCTGACATAAACACCTTCATTTCAAATGGTAGCTCTTGAACTCTGTCGAAGTTGTCCATAAAATGTAGCTAGATCAGATAGCTTATTTGACTAAGTTTCAGATACGATGCCACAAGCACCAGTAGATTCAGGTGGCCAGCAGCAAGGAAATGCAAGTGATGCCGTCGATCTTTTCAAATCACTCAACTGTCACAGAGCATTTTTAGACCTCCCAACTTTCGTCGAGAACAAAGAAACAGGATGCTTTGCAGGTGAACTTGCTCAAAAACTAGGAGACCAACCATGCAATGAGGCCAATAGCAGCAGCGCTAGCAACCCTCTTCAACTAGACCAGTATCCTGAAATCTTATCCAAGTGTAACATCGACATTAACAACACTAAAGACGACGTCGCATTGCCTGTTTGCGTGCCCCAGTTGGCTCCAACCAAAGTTTTTACTAATTACACACGCACCGACTATGCCCAATACATAAATGATTCGAATTTTGCTGAAGCTGGAGTTGGGTCTAAAGGTGATTGGATGGTTGTCGTTTTGAGCACAAATACTGCTCAAAACGTCACCGTAGCTGGAGACTTTGCATTAGCCAATGTTTTGGTTACGACCAAGAAAGGGCAATTTGCAGCTGGATCAGCCAATAGTTTGGTTTCCAAGGTTGGTTTTGGTCATTGCTTGATGTCTTTCTTGCTGGGGATGCTTGCTTATGGTGGAGTGCTTTAGCCTGGTGGTCGTGACGAAGACTCAGAATCACCAATTTGGCGAATTTACGCTGAATTGGCAGTCGATTATCTAATAATACTATGAATTAAAGTGCACTATCACTGACTGTGTTTGATATATGAAGCAGTTCATATGTATATACGTAATTTTATATGTGTACGTATTTGTGATGTATGTAGTTATACGTATATAAATAATGAATGCATGTGTTTGTCTCTGGTGACTTAATTAATTAGACAGAAATTTTAATTGTTAATTTTTAATATTTTTTAAATTTAAATTATTTAATTAATATTTAACTGATGATTTCTTAATTTTTATTAAAAAATATTTTTATAAATGAAAAGGTATATTAATTCTTCATCACCGCTGATTGAACAATCTAGTTATAGGGGTTGATAATCTAGCATGAGATAGTAGTGTAATAGATTTTTTTTAATAAATATAAGTATTTTTAAATTTTTATTACACAGATCCTTCGATTCCATCTAAGGAAGAAGAGAGTAGTTCAGTCTTGAACTATTCATCCCATTCCATTTATTTAAGGAAGAAGGGTGCAATCCTGAACCATCCATCCCATTTAATGCTGCTCCAAGAAAAAATGTTTCAGGAATTAATGCTCCAAGAATCTGAGTGCCCATTTAATGCTCTATTTAATATTTAATGCTCTATTTAATACTCCAGAAAAAAAAGAGAAAAAGAGTGTCATTTTGAATTTTGAATCTCTCATTTTACTTAGGGATAGATTCTAAGAATATAAATGATTCCATTTAAGATTCAATGTCTTAAATAGATTTCAAAAATATCGAATCACTCAGGGAGGGATAGATTCCATTCAAGGTTAAATTTCTATAGAGATAGGGAGGGATAGATTCCATTCAAGGTTAAATTTCTATAGAGATAGATTTCATTTAAGGTTAAATTCTTTAAATAGATTCTAAAAATATAGGATATATTTCATTTAAAGTTAAATTCTATTTAAAGAAGAAGAGTGCAATTTTGATCCATTCATTCCATTTAATGAGAAGAAAGAAAAGCAGCATCAAATCAAGGCTACATTCCATTTCAAGAAGAAGAGTACAGTCTTAACTATTCATGAATTCCGAATCACTTATTTTTTAATTTCACTCATCACTTAGTTTTTAATTTAAAAAAAACGATTATTTGGTTATCTTTTAATTTAAAAAGAAGAGTACTGAATCAGAGAAAAAGAAGAATATCGAACCACTCATCTCATTTCATAGAAGATTTAATATAGAAGAATACCGAACTACTCAACTCATTTAACATAGAAGAATACCGAACCACTCAACTCATTTAAAGAGAAAAAATTCAGAGTCCGAATCACTTATTTTAATTTTTTTAAAAAATGTAGAGTACCGAACCACTCATTTTATTTAAAGGAGGAAGAGAATTCAGAGGGTTGAATCACTTATCTTAATTTAAAAAAAAAAAGTACCCAACCACTCATTGGGATGAAAAGAATAATATCGAACTATTCATCTAATTTAACATAGAAGAGTACTGAACCACTCATCTCATTCAACATAGAAGAGTATCAAACCACTCATCTCATTTGAAATAAAGAAGAAGAATAGGGGAGAAAAAGAAGAATAATGAACCGCTAATCTCATTTAATAATGAGATATAGAAGAGTACTGAACCACTTATTTCATTTAAGAAGGAAAAAAAGAATACCAGAAGGGAGAAAGAAAAGAACACCAAACCATGGGAAGAGTGTGGTTCGAAAGATATATTTAATTTTATTTAATATTTTATTTTCTAATTAATTGGATTTATAAATTAACTGGAGCACAGTAGAGGTGAGGAGCACTCAGCCAAACTATATCTGCCCATCTATATTATTTATTTGTATATAATAAACATTTTTATTTGTACAGATATGAAACATGGAAAAAAATATTTAGACCCGATACGTGGGTTTTATTTAATTTTTGACAAGAATTATCTATGTTTTCTATTGGTAATTTGGGCCCTGTCTATGTGCAATTTGGAATGCATGCATAGGCGACATATGAGGTGAACAAAAACTTGCATGCGTGCATGGCTGCCACTTGCAGGACCAATACCAGTTTGTAGCTGTAACACATAATAAAGCCCCCTTCAAATTCAAGAAAAACAAGACCGTGGGTTACACAGCTATCTTCTTCTTTAATTATGATACTCTGATTCTCGTTTCATGCGAAAGCTATTGTCGTAGGCTTAGCTATATGGCCTTTCTCAAACTCGTCCTCTTCCTCTTCGTGCTGTTTCATGCCATTTTCTTGCTCTCCCCAGCTGTGCTCTCTGATGGTAATTACTCTCTTTTATGTCTTTCACTTCTTTTTTTTTTGTTGTTTTCCCAAATGGGAATGTGGCATAAATAACTAAAAACTTTTACCGGAGTCGATTTGTGTTGAAAACAGTTCTTGCTTTATATGTCATTTGCAGGTGAGGAGGACATTGTTCTTCAAGGCCTAAACCGCTACAGAACATCCTCAGGGTTGCCAGCCTTCGCCAATAATGAGAAGGCGTCCTGTCTAGCTGATAAAATTGCCGAAAGAGTACTAGAGAACCAGCCATGTTCTGCAAATGCCAACTCTATTCAATTATCTAACTACCCAGACTTCCTACAATACTGTGGAGTTGACGTTACCCATGTTAGAGATGGCCTAGTTTTGCCCGTTTGCGTGCCCAAATTAGTTCCAAATCTTGTGCTTGCCGATTATACAAAAACACAAAGAGCAAACTACATTAAAGACTTGAAGTTCACTGGAGCAGGAATTGCCTCTGAGGATAATTGGATGGTGGTGGTTCTAAGCACAAACAACCCTGAAGGCAGCGTCACAGATATTGGAGGAAGCAGCTTCACTTCAAGCACGACCACGGGAGAGGACTTTCCAGAAGGCCATAGTCTGATTTCCACCGTAGGAGGTGGGCACATTGCCGGAGCCAATAGTTTGGTTTCCAAGGTTGATTTTGGTTATTGCTTGGTGTCTCTCCTGTTAGGGATAGCTCTGTATGCGGAAGTTCCTTTGGCTTGGTGGAACTAATTAATGCCCAGAAAATGGTATTTACTGATCGATGAAAAAGACTAATTAAATAATTATCGATCGATTGTTGTGCTGTCTTATTATTATGAATTAAAAGGGCACACAGGCTTAGTCTGTTTGAAATTGATTTGGTTGGAATCCTTCCATATTTCTTTTATATATATATATATATATATATATATATATATATATATATATATATATATATATATATTAATAATTTACTTTATTTAAGAGAAAATGGTTAAAAAACCTGAATTAATAATAAATATATTTTAAATTATAAAATTAAATAATATTTTATAAATTAACTCTACTGTTAAGTTTAATTTAAATTTATTTATATTTTACTATTAAGTTTAATCTAAATTTATTCGTTAAATTTAATAAAAATGTTATGTCATTTTTTTAATCAATACTAAAAAAATAATATTTTAATATAATTTAAATAAATAATTATTAAAAAATTTAAATTTTATTAATTTCAATAATTATATTTTCAATTTGATCAATTTTTTAATTTATTTAATATTTTATTTTGAATCAATTTATTTATAGTTTTTGATGGCATATTTTTAGAGTTGATAACTATTTTTTTATTTTTATTGTTTTACATTGATTTTTTTTATATTAACAAATATAATTTTTTTTCTAATAAGTATTATAATAGTAATACTGCTAATAAATTAAAAATCACAATTTTTACTGTTTTTATTATTTGAAATTTTTATTATTTTTATTATTTAAAAATTTAATTATATTTATTATATTTATTTAAATAGAGTCGAAAGTTAATCATCTATTCATTTAATACAAAATATTAAATCAAGATATTGTATGACCATAATTTATATTTTATTTAATTAATTTAACTATTTTAAATTTATTAAATTAATTAGTAACTTTAATTAGATATAATAAATATAATTAATTTTTAAGTAAAAAGAATTATGTTTCTTAATTTATTAGAATTAATATTATCATAATATTTATAATCTATAACTATATAAAATATTTTTTTTATCGATGAAAAAAATTAAAAAATGAATTATCAATTTTTAAAAATATATTTATAAAATAAATTGAATTAAAAATAAAAATTAAATTAAATTAATTTTAAATATATTTATTAAAAAAATTAAAATATAATTATTAAAATTTATAAAGTTTAAAATTTTTTAATAATTATAATTATATTAAAATATTAATTTTAATCATTATTAAAATAATAACGTAGTGTTTTTATTAAATTTAATAGTTAAATTTGATTGTAGAATATAAATAAATTTAAATAATTAATTTAAAATATATTAAATAATTTTTATAATTTAAAATATATCCATTAAAATACAAATAACCGTTATCCTTCTATTTAATTGATTATAAATTATTTCTCTAATATTATTATATTGCGAATATATATTATATATAGAACTATATATTTAGCGAGGCAAAAACAAATAAATCCTTTGACATGAAAAATAAATATTTACTTAGCCATTAAAATACTCAAAATACAATATTCCTTTTCCATCTATTTTTGAAAAATTTTTATAATTTATCATTAATTATATTTTCACCATAATCAATGATATCATTGGTTAATATTTAATTATTAAAAAATAAATTTTATATTTTTTACTCATACAATTATTTAATTATTAACTAAACCTTGTGTATAATAATACATTTGGAAATTTAGGAAGATATATGAAAGGTGGCCAAATCTTGCATGGCTGCCACGTGCAGGTCGAACCTGTTTATAGCTGTCGGTTTAGCAACCACATTCGAAATGTGTAATAAACACATAAAAGGCACCTGTATCTAAGGCCATAAGAACCCTTCGACCCATCGGCAAATTTTAGACAAGGAGTAAGTATCCAACTCAAACAAAGCCTTGCAGGTTTATATATACAAATTTCAAAGAGCCCATCTTCTTGATCAATCTAAAAAGAGACGTTCTTTTGGCATCCAAAGATTGTAAGATATAGAGATGGCCTCCTTGAAACTCTTGATGATTCTCCTCTTTGGTCTGCTTCATGCCATTTTCTTTCTTCCTTCACCGGTGGTCTCTAGTGGTAAGTGCGTATTCTAGCTCTCTCCGATGTTTTTATTTTATGAAGAGCTTCAAACTCGAAATCTCTTTTGCAGACAAGGATGAAGACAATGTTCTTCAAGGTATAAACAGTTACAGGTCATCGTTGCGTCTTCCAACCCTGTCCAAGAATGAAAACGCAGGATGTCTGGCAGATAAAATTGCTGACAAACTAGAGAACCAACCATGTAATGGAACTGGTGCCACCTCTGTTCAAGTAAACAATTACTCAGGACTACTATCGAAGTGTAACATTAAAATCAACTCCACTACAGATGGTGCAGTCTTGCCTGTTTGCGTGCGCAAATTGGTTCCAACTCTGGTGCTTACCAATTATACACGAACCCAGTATGCCAAGTACTTGAATGATTCAAGGTTTACAGGGGTAGGACTGGGGTCTGAGGATGATTGGATGGTGGTTGTTTTGAGCACCAACACTTCGTCCGGGAGCTTCTCCGGTGCAGTCAGTTTGATGTCGTCGGTTGCTTTTTGTCATTGCTTGGTGTCTCTGTTGGTTGGGATGCTTGTTTATGTGCTAGTTTATTGAAGCGCGTCAAAGTTCAATCTTTTTGTATTAGGTTTGTTCTGGACATTCTCTCAGTCTGTAATGTAATGGATTTGTAATGAAATTTCCATTTCTTGGTTGAGTCGAGTTTGAGTGGTGGATTGATTAGAGGGGTGAGTTTGTCTGTTGATGCAAGTCAGGCAAATACAGGTCCACCATAGACTAAAAAGAGATTTTCAAAGGCATAAACATTGGGTATCACTATAAAAAAAAAAGTGGATAGGACTAAAAAACCCAGCTTCGGCGGGGTAGATGCCTTAAAAAGGAACAAGTTTGAGGATCCGGCGGGATTTTACGACTTTTTCCGGTGAATCAAATTCATCCAAGGATTAATTGAGGGAAATAATAACAAAAAGAATGCGAGACGATCAATGATTAATCAAGTGGGAATGTCTCCGTGGCTGGTAAGCTTTTGACCTTGCTGAACCGTGGGTTAGATTCTCTTGGGCCGTCAGATTTGGTCGGGATCTTACAAAACAAATCCAGAGGTTGTTGATTTAAAAGTTTGAATACTAATAATAAATTTATTTTTTTTTATAAATATTAAGAAATATAATGATAAATTACCTAAGATTAAAAGATGATAAATTATCCATTGTTAATGGACACGGTACTAATGGAACAATGGACAGAGTACTAACGAAACAATGGTGATAAATCATCACCATCTAACAAAACAATGGACAAATCATCTAACAAATCAGCAATGGACGGTATAAATCTTCTAACAAAGCAATGGACACAATAAAGGGACAATAATTTTAGATAAATCATCTAACAAAATATTTTATGTGATAAATCATCTAACAAAATATTTTAGTGATAAATCATCTAACAAAACATTTTTAATGGATCTAACAAAACATTCTACAAAACGTGATAAATCATCTAACAAAGCATTTTTAATGGATCTAACAAAGCATTCCTAATGGACACAACAAGAAATAAAATATGATAAATTATCTAACAAAACATAGTTAATGGACACAATAAGAATCTAAACATCCAATTCGAAAAGAAATCGATTTCTATCTGTACTGGATTAGCAAGCGATTTCATCCACACTTTTTAATCCAATTTAATGCCTCTCAAAAAACCATTGTTTCATCACACTTAATTTCCGTCCGACTGCAAAAATAGTTTATTTTAGCCGCCATAAATCTACCATTAGCATCTTGGACTATATAATCAAAATCTAGCGAATTTCGTTGCGAGTTTAAAAATGCGTCAATATTAACTTTAATCCACCTGTGAAGGAGACAAAACATGCCCCTCCATTGCAGCAAAAAATTGTCATGAAAAACACACCACTCGCAGAACACACTACTCACCACTCTCAAGAAAATTGCCATGAAGAACACATCACTCACCGTTCGTTGTGACCTGAGCTTTATTTTTAACCGACTAATATGAGTAAATTATATATTAAGGAAATTAACTGAAATTTATTATTTTTAAGTATATTAATGGAAATTTTATATATTAGTTTATTAATAAATTTCCTGTATTAAAAATAAAATTTGCTAATTTAAGAACAATTCTACTCTAAAAATTAGAGGAGTAAAATTTATTATTTGGGTTGAATTAATTATAATTCTTTCGGTAAAATTATAATTTTTTTTAAAATATTTGTATAAAACAAAAGCAAAAGTAGAGAAAAAAAAAACTTGACTATGCTATTGACTTTTAACTTGTATGTAGTTTTGAATAGTTATATTTTATTATTTCTATTTTTAAAATTATTTTTTTATATATCATTTCTGAATTTTAAAATAATATTTATTTTTTAAAATGTTTTTATTAATTTTTAAATTTAAATTTATGAAAAATAGAATTATTTAAAGAGTATTTTAAATAAATTGTTATAATTTTTTTAAAATTCATACTATTATATAGTGGGAAGAGGGTAGAATAAGAGATTGTCATAATACCTTTAAATTATTTACAATAATATTTAATTATTTATATAGTTGATAATTTTATTTTTTATATTAATTTTAATTAATTAAAAAAATTTTAAAAAGATGTATAAACATTAAATTTTTTTAAAATTAAGATAATATATATATATATATATATATATATATATATATATATGGCTATTATAAAATTATATCATATAATAAAATTAATATAAAATAAATATAAAAATAATTTTTGAATATTTACAAAAGTATTAAATTAAATATTTTATATATATATAATATAATAATATTAAAATTTTAAAATAAAAATATAAATTAGATGGTAATTTTATTATATATATTATATCGTATAATAAAATAAATATAAAAATAAAATTTAAAATTATTCAAAATAATTATATATTTTAAATTTATTTTTATAATATTTTATTTGATAGTTAATGAAAATGATATAATTTTTTAGAATTATTCAAAATGATTATATATTTTAAATTTATTTTTGTAATATTTTATTTGATAACTAATGAAAATGTCTTTATTTATTTAATATTATTATTATTTTTTTTTTAAATATAGGATGATAAATTAATTATCTATTTCAATAAGTATGTTTTGATAATTGAAAGAATTGTTAATAATTTTATTATCATAAAACGTATTGAGTAAAATGTTATAAATTGTAATATTTATGTAAATAAAAATGTTATAAATTTTAAAAATTATTATGAACTAAAAATAATAAAAATATGTGAATGAAAAACAAGTTTATGCTATATAATAATTTGAAAAAAAAAATTCATATCAATGAAATATCTTAAATTTCCAAAGTTTTTATTGAAATTTTAAATAATTCATTTTTTTACAATAAAATATAGTTGAATATTTTTTGAACTAAAAATAAATTAAACATATTTATATTTTAAATAATATATATCTCAATGACATTATTAATATGAAATAATAATAATAATAATAATAATAATAATAATAATAATAATCACTACATAAATTATTTTTATCAATAATTTATAATTTTGACAAAAAAAATTTAAATTACTAAATTTTATTATTTGTTTTTTATTATTTATGATACTAATAATTATTTAAAAATGATTTCATATAATAAATATAAATATATATAAGAAATATTAACAATAATTGATGATTAGATTTTAGGGCATTTGTTTTTGTATTTAAAGCTCGTATGAGAAGATAAAGAAGTGATGGGACTCAAATTAGGCGGGCGGCCTAAGCGTAATGGTGGACCCGGGTCCAAGCCCATGCCAGCGCAGATCCAACCCATACTTTTATATTTTCTGAACCGGATCCTTTCCGCGAAGAAAATCTAAACAAAACCAATGCGACTGCGAGCGCAAATTTAACGCGCGCTTCGCACGGAAACACACAAAACAAAGGCGCAAAACCTCAAACGCAGCATTTTCCACTTCTCAATAATGGTGGACGACGACGACGACGACGAGGGCTTCGGCGATTTCAAGTCTGCGCCATTCAGTCGGACCGTCCTTTCCAATTCCATTACGGTTAACGGCCGAGATTCAACTGTTGCTGCCAACGATGATGAGGACTGGGGAGATTTTGTCAACTCCTCTGGCCTGTCGCACCCCAAAGCCTCGAATCCCCTTGATGCCTTCGGATTCTCTACAGATAAAAAATTGGAAAACAAAGATTCGGAATCGAACCAGCCTGCCTCAGCACCCGGTCGGGTTAACTCGGGCATGGTTCGATGGGAAAGACTAAAAGGAGCTTTGCCTCTTTCAATCTTCGGGGACGTGGACGAAGATGAAGAATCTGGTGTGGGCGATCCATCTTTTGGCGATGGTGGTGCCAGCTTATTCTCCAGTAAAAATGTTGATTCTATGAAGAAGGGATCGGGTTTAAATGTGAATGATTTGGTTGCTAATTCATATAAACAGATTGATCATAAAAACGATTGTATAACGGATTTGAACGGGTC
This sequence comes from Manihot esculenta, assembly GCF_001659605.2. Lineage (NCBI taxonomy): Eukaryota > Viridiplantae > Streptophyta > Magnoliopsida > Malpighiales > Euphorbiaceae > Manihot > Manihot esculenta. The sequence goes on along the minus strand of NC_035168.2, from coordinate 36,203,098 downwards.
AAATTCTGTAGATAAAACAAATAAGAACGACAAAAATTCAGATTTGAATATAAGTTCTCTGAAATTAGGTGTTGCTGAACTTAGTTCCAATGCACGACCACCAGATTCGAGTTGGAATTGGGTAAATTCGAATGCGAATGATTTGCATGAGAATGGTACAAATGGGCTGAAACTGAATTCAAAGTGGTTGGATTTGGATTGGAGTCTATTGAATTTGAATACACACATAAATAACTCAAACAAAGACGGGAAATTTTCCGTTACAGGAGAGGCAAAATCAAGCACAAATAAAGCTAATTCTGTTTCGGCTGCTGAAAATGGGAGGTTTGATAATGGAGATAATGATGGGTGGGGGTTCAAGGATTCGCAAGCACAAACTCCGATGGATGATGAGCTTTCCAAGGTAAAAATGTTATTGTTATTTTGATCGAGGATTTGACTCTCTAGGTTATTACTTCTACTCTTGTTTGGTTGCTGAGAGAGTGAAAAGAAACTGTTCTGGTTCCTACATCTTTAAATTGATGTCAATTAAGCTGGTAGCGAAGTTTGTTAGACGCTGCTCCTTATTATTACAGTATTGAGAATTGAAAAAGTATCGTGTTTTTCTCTCCTGCTTTTTGTGGAATTTTGAACGTGGGCATTGGTTTAAAGATTCATCTTTTGCAAATTTTAATCCAGACAAATCAAATCAAGACTAAGAACGAGCCGGTACCTAATCTTAATGGATTAAAACCATGTTGGAATGAACTGAGCTGGGATCTTAATGGGTGGAACGTGAATGTTAATAGAGTTAATTCAAGTGCAACTTCAATAAATACGGATCTGGTTGATGAAAATAAGGCAGTTGATAATGGTGATGAAGATGATTGGGAGTTCAAGGATGCTCGGCCCAAAACTCTAATGTCTGATGAGGTCTCTAAGGTAATAATGTGATTCTTGTGTTTATGGCTGGTCATAAGATTCTTGTCCCTACTCTTGTTTGGTTGTTAAGAGAATGAGGAAAAAGAAACTGCTTTCATCGCCATGACTTAAACATTTATGTTGATAAGGTATTAACAAAGATTATTGATGCTGCTTGCTTTTTAAACAGTCTTTTGAGATTTTAAAAATCATTTTTGCTTTTCTCTTCTTTCTGAGGGAATTGAACATGGGCAATGGTTTAATTACTTTTTCTTTGCAAATTTATTGAGTCAGGTGAAACAAATCAAGATTGAGAATGGGCTATTACCCAATCTTAATGGAATTAATCCAGGTTGGAATGAATGTAATTTCGATTTTAGTGGTTGGAACTCAAATGGTAATAGAATTAATTCAAGTACAAATTCTATGAATCCAGTTCTGGTTGCTGAAAATAGAGAAGTTGTTGATGATGGTGATGGGGATGATGAATGGGAATTCAAGGTTGCAGATTCCAAGCCTCAGGTTGAAGTTGATAAGGTAAAAAAAGGTATTATGTTGTTAAATTGATCTTTAGGCCACAAAACTTTACGTTCTTAGAAAACCATGAAAAAATTAGGAGTCTGAATTTCTACACTTTCATTTATACAAATAAGCAATAGTATTATTATGCTTTTTGGTTCTGATTGTTGATTCGATGACATCATTTTAGGATGGCCAGATGAAGACTGAACCTATACCAACCTTTAATATTAATAGGACTAGTTTAAGCTGGGATGTGCTAAGTTCAGATTCCATTAGGTTGAGTCCAAGTTGGGTGAAATCAGATGAGAAATTGTTTATTGCAAACATAGCTGACAAAAATAAGGATTCTGGTGATGCTGATGGAGCTTCAAGGGTGCATTATTTTTATTTTGCTTTCTGTTGGTTCCATAAAAGTATAAAAGTCAGATTATAACTTGATTTGTAAAAGTAAGACTATGACTGATTTTGATATAGTGCTATCTTTGAGAGCTGAAGCTGATAGGTAGTCTTATTTAGTTTCTCAGGCCTAATTAGCAATAAAACATCTAAGATTGATTTTCTATAATATGGTTTCCCCATTTTCTGAGCAGCCAATTTTAGCATGAGCTTATACTGCTCACTGTATACGAGGGACTAGAGTCTTCTTTAGTATAAAGATTGAGTGTCAGAAATTGATAATAGACTGGGACATTTAGGTGATGTTTTCCTCTGTGTGGGTGGGTGAGCGTTGGTGCTTGCATGCCCATTGAAATAGTTCACTTCCTTTTTTTTTTTTGCATTCTTTTTGCTATGTAATTGCTTGATGAGGAACACTGGAACATGTATAGGCAAATATTTGAAGAATCTTCATTTGGATATGGGTCTTTGACATTTTGTAACTTTTATGATGATCAGAAAATGCCAGAAAAATTCGAGGGAGCACTGTACACATCTAGTTTTGGCAATGGCGTACATGGTATATCGAATTTTGGATTTGATTTCAACTCAAGCTATAAAAATAAGGAGAATGATATTGAAAAGAAGTTGCATTATCCCCAAGTTGATGCCAAAGTTGGTTCTGATGAAAACTCCTGGGCATTTAAGGATGCATTTCCAGAAGCTGGATCAAAGGATAAGGTGATGGGTTAACATAACTTGTTTTCTTTCTCAACATTGACTTTGCTAGAATTTTCAACTAAGAGTTTATTTTTCTTGCAGGAAGAGCACAACATTGCTGAAGTTTCTCTTGCTGTTGAAGCATTGGTATTTAATGAAGTCCAGGTGGATAACCCATTTTATATGCTTACTGTTTTGATAGAACGCAGTCCAGATGAAATTCTAAAACTGTTCCTTGCATTTACAAGCAAAACACATGCATATTGTTCTGTTCTAAAACATGCATATTAACCATCTCAAGCGTGAGATGTAATGCAGTAGGTTTCCATTTTGAGACCTACTTATAATTTCTTCACCAGGACATGTATTCTTATTTACTGACTTATCATGCTAGATTTAGCGCATGACACTGACAGAGTGGAGTTCATAGGTGGAAACATGAAAAATTTTGTTCTTTCAGTGATGTATTTCCTTCTCTATTCCAGGGGAACAAGGTAAGGGCAGACAACCACAAGGGAGCCCTGCCCCTGTCCCTTTTTGGTGATGAAGAAACAGAAGCAGATGATCCTGTGATCGATCAAGACATTTCAGCTCAGTTCACCTCTGATCAAAGAGTTGGCGTTAAGAATCCCTATTTTAATATTCCTATCAATGATCTAATTTCAAGATTATACAGTCAAGCTGAGCAGAGTACTTCAGTTAATCGGGAACAAAGTCTGAGTGAAAATGGACTAGATTCCACCAAAACTGTGATGTCCTCTAATTTGGGAAATGCTAATCATGATTTTGATTATGATTCCTGGGAATTTCAAGATGCCTCTGCAGGAGCCAGAGCTGAAGATCAGTTCTCTGTTATTGGTCTTCAAGAGTCTCATACAAAATATTCGACCAAAATAGAGCTAAATGATTATGTTGAATTATTTTCCAAATTGAAGAAAGAATTGTACTATATTGCACTGTGCCATCTGGAAAATCTAAAGGTAGTTGACTGCCCAGCCGTTCCCTCCCCCTTCCCAGTTGAAAATTGAATCACTCGTAGCATTAAATTTTGAAATATGCTTTCTGATAGAAAACTCAAAGTGCTGCTGCTCTCATTGGTGAAGATGCAAAAGTGCAAGCTCTTGATAGAGAAATACAGGTTGGTTACTACTTACTATAATTGGTTTACTTCTCTTTGTCATTCTCACTATTGTGAAGACATGCTCTCATTTGTTTTATGTTCTATAACGCATTCTAGCAGATAAATAGTGGGATTAATTGTTAGAAAAAGTTTTGTAATCTGATTGTCCATCTTCTTGGAAAAATATTTGCATTTATTTTCTGTTCTATAAGGCATTCTAGCAGATAAATGGAGGGATTAATTGTTAGAAAAAGGTTTATAATCTGATTGTCTATCTTCTTGAAAAAATATTTGCATGAGCGTCTATCACCCAGTAGCTGGTGATAAGTATGTGGCAATACTCTTTTTGGATCATAGCTTAGTTAATATCGTTTTTTTTCTGCACCCAGTTTCCTCCTTCCATAGTCGGTCTTCTTATTTCACATCTGTTTATTTGGATTTATGCCACCCAAATAGCTTTAATAGTGCTGAACGAAAACTGATTCCATGTCCAATTTGCATCTGATTTCAATATTCTAATGCTTCTGTTACTATGCTTCCTAGAAATCTAGTGATTTCTTGTGCAGTCACCGAATAAGAATATTTGGGTTTTTAACATTTTCTTCTTTTCTGTTACAGGATCTTACTAATGAATTGCACAAAGATAGTATTTCCTCGGGTGAAGCCTACTCAGAGCGTCGCTCACAGGAAAATATAAGCCTCCATATGTTTGTTAAAGTTTTGCATGAACCCAAGTTCCAAGATTTAGAGTCAGAATGTCATTTAACAAAAAAATTGTCACTAGTAAGTTTGTGCTTTACTTTATGAGAGGAACATTTATTGTCCAATTCATGAATTTTGGAAGCATTGTCATTCTTTTGTCAGTAATTCAATAAGTTGGCTATTCAACTTTGGAGTTGTCTATCTATTGTTGCAGCATGTAGCCTCATTTAGCTTTCGAGTACTACTTTACATTTTTTACGATTTTAAAACCTTGTAGCAGACAAGCTGTTTCTATATTTCTTAAAAGATCTCCTGCAGTAGAGAAAAATGCTGTGCATAGTCTTGTGCCTGTGGCTCATCTAGGCTCCAGAAAAAGAGTAGATGATAGCTGATCGTTAATCATTGAAAAGAAACATGTTTATAGACATGGCTGACAACCACTTTCTTATGTGAAGATTTTGCTTGTTTGGTGGTTTGACTTTATTCTACTTAGAATTCTGACCTTTTTTCATTGATAGGCAGAGAGTGATTTTAGGTCAGCACTTGAACTCCTCAAATATGTTTCCTTCACACTAAAAGTTTTAAGTTCAGTACCAAGGGAGGAGCAATCTAGTTATATTTCTGCATGGTCTAAAATGCTGTCTGTTTGTGCACAAGAACTGAGGCACGGTGCCTTCATCTGGAAACGGTCATTACAAGAGAATGTCCATGACCAAATATTATCTAAACCTCAAGGTAACCGTTAGCATCATTCATATACAGTAAATTTCACAAGGATAGCATGCATTTTTTGGCGTGTAACCTTCTTGATGTTATGGCTGGCTGCAGGGAAGAAATATGTCCTTGCCCTTGGTGAAATTTACAGAGTTGTTGAAGTTATTCGATTGTCAGCAGAACTTTATAAGCCATGGATATTAGCAAGTTCAACAGATTCCATGGGCATATTTACTCTTCTAAGCAAGTGTTCTTTAATATGGTCAAGTTCAGGACTTGAAATGGCCCTGCTTGGCATTTTGAATTCACCTGATTTTGAATATGGGGAAAGTCTCAAGACAATATTAGAATCTATTAAGTACATACATGATCTGGATTCCCACACACTTTATAATCATGTTGTCTCTGGACAAGGTCCTATCTGTCAACTGTCTGCTTTAACTGCCGGAATGGTGCCAGGTAAGCATGATAAATATTCTTTAGGCATAGGATTAGGCTAGGCCAGAGAACGAAGTTATTTCGTCTGTGTGTGTTATGGATTGTGTGCAGTTGAAGTTTTGTTGGCATAATCCAAATGAGCCAAGATATTATGTTATTTATCATACATTTATTAATTGCTAATTGTTGGCCCCTTTTGGAGCCATTTTACAGAGTACGAGATGTTGACATGCACGCTTAGAGCTTATAATATAGGTTGACAATTAATATATCTTTTTGTCTTGTCTTGATCTCCTTGAACCAGGGATGAAAACAGTGGTCTGGAATGGACAGCATTGCTTTCTCACTCTCGCCAATTTATGGGCAAATTTAGTTAGCAGTGAACCTCCAAATTTACCATGCATACATGTTGGCTGATGAGAGTGCTGGGATAAGTTGGATATCTTTTTAGCAGCTAGTTACCTGTCAGAGGAACCATCTAATCGATTTAAGCCATTTATGACAAGCCTTGCGGAGCACAAACCATTTGCGATGAGGCTCCTGGGCATAAACCACAAGCTGCATCACAAGGATTGGACTCGGGGATGTCAGATTAACAGTATGAAACTGAAGATGTAAATGGCTGAATAGGTACTTGGGAGTGACCAGGTGAAGAATCCAGGTCCACATTCATTCTTTTTATTTTCTTCTTTGTTTTTTTTCTTTTTGTTTTTTCTTATATTTTACTGGTTGCCATTCATTACAAGGAATATGTAACATAGCAATTGGATGTAGAGTCGTGGTGTTTATGAAATGGGTATATCAAATACCACCCATATACCTAGAAACAGATAGGATTGTGACATGTATACGGTTGCTTCTCTCCAGAATCCGCCCACTCTCTATTCTTTGCCCCTTTTTTTCCTGTTACATTATGAGTGATGTTGTAAGCAATTCTACTATCAAATTACCACATTGTTTACTTCAGCAAAATGCATATTTTGTTTGCAATAACCAAAGTTGCAGAGGAATTTATTAGATGTCTTCAAGTATGTGCCAGCTAATACTTGTCCCAAGTGTTGGCAGAGAGAATCAAACACCCCCCGCCAAATCCCCACACGAAAAAAGGAAGAGGAGGAAAGCAGCTGCTGGAATGAAGATCAATAAGAGGGAGGCCGAGCACATTCTGAAACAACATATTTGAAGCCATTTAATGATTTCTAGCTAATGCAGAATTAGAATGGCCTCCCTTTGCTGCCTCTACTCCCAAGCTAGCCTTAACAGTACTAGAAAGATACCCAACAGATATCAGTGCTCAAAATCAAAACCCACTGCATAAATAAGACAAATTAAAAAATAAATAAATAAACACAAAGCAATGGGATGAAGAGATTTTTGCCTTCCTATGGACTGCCTTGACAGAATTTGGTATGATGACCACTGAATGAACATACTACTTAGAGGTAGGCCTGCCGGTTTTGGGCCAGAACCACCAATTCTGATTTAAGAGGAGAACCGGGACCAAATCAGCTGCATTTGGTGAATCATTTGAGGAAGTGGGAAAGCAATTTTAGTTACATAAGCAGAGAAAATATATATATATATATATATTATAAAAAAAAAAATAGCAGTCGTTTTACTTCTTAATGATGAGAGATGTTAATAGGAGGATATACGTAAAAAAATCCCTCTATTCAAAATCGAACTTGCAATCCCTAACCATGATGTTCATTAGTATCCAAATAGCCATGAAGTCATCATTGGTTCTTTCTATTGCGTTTTGCTGTTGGAGATAGTAGGCTTTAGCCCAATTATCAATACGATTTTTTTTTCTTCTCAGTTATACAATTTTTGTTTATTTTTTTATTATTCTAAAATTATTATTTATTTTTTTATATTATAGTAATATATAAATTAATTATTATAATTCTATTTTATTTTATTTTATTCTCAAAATAACCTCTCATTAATTATTATTTTTTTATAATTTTTTAATATTTAATAAAAATTAATATTTTTAAGATGGATATAATTAAAAAATTAATAAAAAATATCTTTTTTAATATATATAAAAAAATAAAATTGACAAAAATTATGAAATAAGGAGAATATTATATAAAAAAATAATTAAAATCCACATGTTTTAAGTTTGATTCCACTCTCCACCTCAACTGTTATGTTTCGTTTGAAATAAATTAAGTGTAAAAAATAAATGAATTTAGCTCTTATATAATTAAACATTTATTTTTACTGTTTTTCTTTTAAAATTATTCTTTCTTGTAAGTTAAAATACTGAAATTCTTTTTTTTTTTTTTTATCTGAGTATACTAGTTGTGACTAATGCATCAAATATATGGGCTAAAATAATAAGTTATTAAATATTTGAATTTTTAAAAGTTATAATAATTAAATATAAATTAGTTATATTATTAATAATTTATTAAAAAAATTAATTATATATGGTTGACTTTACTTTAAATTTTATTGACTTGATTCTAAATTTTAGTTGATTTTGCTCTAACTTTTTATAAATTAATAAAGTTACACGATAATATTTTTCATAGAAAGTATTTTTAATTTTTTTTACAAGTCATTAATTATAAAGTTAATTTATGTTTAATTGGCATGTTTATAAATTTAAGTGTTTAATAAGTTATAATTTTAAATTAGCTTTTTAATAGTTTAATTTTAAATAGTGTAGAGTATTGATGCTATATAACAATCAGTCCGAAGTAAGTAATGAGCTGTTATCACAAGATAGGACCGGGTAATAAGAATCTGATAAGTAAGAAACGCAGTTCAGTCCGAGGAAAGGAAGACCTGGATACTTTAACACCCGATTCATCATCAAAAACTCACCCTTCCATCGACAAGGCGAGTCCTGGCATGAAGTTACCATCATCAGACACAGTCCAGTATATCCCTAATACGCATGTAATCACGGGATTATCAACCTATTAGGTGACAATATCCTTTATCAAGCAGCCAGTCACATTATTGCCGGATTATCATAAAATGTTATATTTACCTCTACCTTCTTATAGTATAAAAGGAGAAGAATCACAAAGGTAGAGATACATTATTCTCTTACACAAAATCTCTAAGCAATTCAGTGCATTCGTTCTCTTTTTAGGTATATTGACTTGAGTATCGGAGGGGTTGTCGTGGATACTCACCACCACCTCACATTCTCTCCCTTGCAGATTCTAACCAATCACAGCGCAGCTCCATTTCGGCCACGTTATCAATCTAATTTTTGCAACATCATTTAGTTCTATTGCTGGAAAATCTCTTGGATCCTCTCTATTCATTTGGATTACATCTGGTCTTCTACTCATTAATATTGCTACCAACGAGGGTGTCATCGTTTCTTCCGCCTTTGACAATAGAGAAAACACGCCCCAGTGGTCAATGAAGCAGACTTCAATTATTTAAATAATAAACAGATATTCCAGTACATACAAAAGCTGCAGGCTACCTTCGGGCAGTATAAGGCTCGGGAGGAGGAATCAAACATGGCTCCCGGAAGAAGGAAAAAAGTCTCTGTTGACACCCTAAAGGCTCGAACAAAAACGACTGGGAGGCAGCCTAAAGGAAAAATTGAGTCCAAAGATGAATCAAACGAAGGTCCGAAGGGCATAGATTATAAACTAGTACAAGTTGTGCAAAGGTACCAAAAGGACCAAGAGGAGGACTTTAGCCTAGATGGTGCCTTGTCTCTTTCGGAAGAAATTTTAACAGAAACCTTTTCAACCAAGTTCAAACTGCCTATTTTAAGCAAGTATGACGGAATAACAAATCCCATAAGCCACCTAGCGATCTTCAGGATGACCATGCAGTTTCAATATGTCAACAACTTTATATTGTACCGAGTGTTTCCATTAACACTCACAAGTTTGACTCAGAAATGATACCAATATCTAAATTCGAGTTTAATTCAAAATTTTACACAGTTTTCTACGCTATTTAAATCTAAATTTATTACTTGTATATCTCCTAAAAAAATTTTCTCTGACTTGTGAAAGATCTACCAAAGAGATGGCGAATCTTTAAGGAGTTTTATCTCACGGTTCAATACTGAAGCCACACAAGTAGAAGAATTAAATCATGAGATAGTGTGTGAAGCATTAAAAAAAGAAACTCACAACGTCAAGTTCATGAATTCCTTAATTAAAAATTCAGTTGCGACATACCAACAATTGATAGACAAAACTCAAAAGTATATCAGGTTGGATGACGAGGTTCAAGCATTGAAAGAGAATAAAAGAGCGAATCAAAAGCAAAGTCAAAAGTCCGAGAGGCGAGAACATGAAGGAGATCACAGGAGTTATCCTATCTATCGAAGGAGGGATGATCAAAGTAAGTATAAAAATTATACTCCATTAAATGACTCACAAACTCATATTTTGATATGGATTAAGAAAAATGATAAAGAAATTAGGTGACCACCCAAACTCAACCTTGAAAAAGCTGAGAAATGAGACAGAACAAAGTCATGGTCATACAACAGAAGAGTGTCGGCAACTAAAGCATGAGATCGAGAGGCTGATAAGGGACGATACTCTTTGGAAATTCACCAGGAAGGGCAGGGAAGAGAGGAGACTTGAACCCGAGGAAATAACTTCTGAAACCACCCCTGATCGAGAGTCTATAAGGGTTATATATATATAATAACAGAACGACCTAGTGACGATCAGGGAAGGTAAACAGACTACAAATATAATTGCTAGTCCGGTAAGTTGAAAAAAGACCTTTTGAAAAGTCTCAAAAGTTATTCACCCAGGTGCCTTATAAACTGGCCAAGTTGGAGGGCTGAATAATTCTCCATTCTCGATATATTTGTAACATAAGAAATTTCTGTCAATAAAGTTAATGAGTATTTTCATATGTTGTGTTCTTTAGTAATAAGGAACGATGGGATTGCCTTCCTCCAAAAAAGGAAAAAGGAGATAAGAAAAGTCCACAAGGCGGGTTTCGTCAGGCTAAGTCACAAGGCGGATTCCACCAGACTATCTAGGCATTGGTCTCACAAAACAAGACCACAAGGCGGATTCCACCAAACCAGGTTATAAGGCAATTTCTGCTAGACCATACCCACAAAATAAGGTCATAAGGTAGATTTTGCCAAGCTAGGTCACAAGGCGAGTTTCGCCAAACTATTTGGGCGTTAATCCCACTAAACAAGGTCATAAAGCAATTTTCGCCAGACCATCAGGGCGTTGGTCCCACTAAACAAGGTCACAAGATGGTTTTCGCCAGACTATGTGGGCATTGATCCCACTAGAGAAGGTCACAAACCAGTTTTCGTCAGACCATCCGGGTGTTGGTCACACTAAAAAAGGTCACAAGGTGATTTTTACCAGACCATCCGGGGGTTGGTCGCACTAAATAAGATCACAAGGCGATTTTCACCAAACCATCCGGAGCATTGGTCCTACTAAATAAGACCATAAGACAGATTCTGTCAAGTTGGTCACAAGATTAGTACCGCCAAGACTATGATCTAAGCGTAGGTCCCATGAGTTAAAAAGCAATCATAAGGGATCACAGGGCGAGTCTTACCAGGTGTTAATCCCCTATAAGAAATCCTAAGACATGTCTAAGGTCATAAGGCTAGTATAAGTCAAGCCTAAAGAACGAGCAAGGGCCGCACTAGTCGAGGGTTTTATGTCGGGCCAAGAGGTAGGTTTTGCCAAAAAAAAATTACCAGGTGATAACCCCATCATCCAAAGATTTTCAAGCTATTTATTACTACCATGATGGGCAAGTGTTAGCAATTTTTTGAAAGAAATATATTTAAAGTTCTAAATGAGGGGTGTGGACGAGCATAGGGCATAAGGACACTCAATGAAAATAATGACAAGACATAAGAAAATGTTTTCATTCAAAGTGTAAAAGATTATATAGGGGGAGAAATATCTTCATGTTCCTCTGCCTGAGTCTATTACATCACTATTTTCTAAACTAATCTCAGGAGGCCACATGCTCCAGATCTCGAGAACAGCTATCTCCTTCGAATCTGAAGAATCAAAAACCAATGGGGAGACCTTTGATACTGCATAACAATTGCCCAAAATAAGTCATGAGCTATCATCACAAGACAGAGCCAGTGGCAGGGATTGATAAGTAGGAAAAGCAGTCTAGCTCGAAAAAAGAAAGATCTGAACACCTTAACACCCGGTTCATTATCAAGGACTCGCCATTCCCTCGATAGGGCGAATTTCGGCACGAAGTTACCATCATCAAACACAGCCCAGCATATCCTCAATACGCTTGTAATCGCAGGATTATCAACGTATTGGCTGGCGATATCTCTTATCAAGCAGTCGGCCACATTATCGTCTGATTATCGAGAAATACTATATTTACCTCTACCTTCTTACAATGTAAAAGGAGAAAACTACACTATTTTCTCACACAAAAATTCTAAACAATTCATTGCATTCATTCACTTCTTCAGTATATTGACTTGAGCATCATAGGAGTTGTCGTGGGTATCCACCACCATCTCACATTCTCTTCCTTGCGGGTTCTAACCAAGTACAATGTAGCTCTATTCCGGCCACGTCATTAATCTAATCTCTGCAACATCAAGTACAAATATATATTTAACTAATTTTATTTTATTTACTTTATTTTCAAATATGAGAAGTGACATAATTGATTTGAATTTATTACAAACTTATACTTTTTGACATAATTGATTTGAATGTACTACAAACTTATACTTTTAATTTAACATCATTTATTTTGTAAGGATTCAAATAAATTTTTATATAATTATGAAAGATTTTAACTTTTTTAAAAATAAAAAATTTTTAAATTAAAAAAATAAATTCTTTTATTTCGAACAAAATAATTATTAAAAAAATTAGTTAAATTAAATTTTTAGGAAATTATTAATTAGGGATAAAGAAGCAATATATAACAAGATAATTCTTATATATATTAAAAATAAAAAGAAATACTTAATTAATTAATTACTAAATAGTAAAAACCTAGAATGATGAAAATGAAACCTAGGAGACATATCACATTACATATGTAGTTGAAAGAGTTTGGAAGCATATATATTGAGGGTTTAATTATTAATTAGAAAGCTGTATCTTGAATTATTGTGTTGAAGAGTCAAGAATAAATGACAATTGATTTTGCATTTAATTTCTTGTTTTAAGCAATTTAGGGTCCACAATCTTTTCAATATCAAAACATTATTTCCTATTTATAATTGAAATTTTTGTATTTATGCTTTTGATTTTTCTAAAAATTGTTCTGTGCTTTGATAGGTTTTCTTCTCATCTATTATCTTCTATCTTTTCAAAAACCCACCTAAAGCTTAATGTGAGTATTATGTGGGGTGTGTTTGTTCTACTAAGATAATGAAAGAAACAGAGCATTTTCATGACATTTTCACTGTTTCTAACCTTTTTTCAACTTACAAAAGGTGTTTGCTTTTTAACCACATGTCTTTGCCTTATATTTTTCAAAAAAAAGAATAAATAATAATAGTACAGTTTTCTTAAACTCATTTCATATATGAAACTCATTAATCCGATTAATTTAATTTTATATTGAGAAAAATCATTAAAGAAATACAATACTTTTTTAATTTAAAGGCATTTTATATTCAAATTTCAAAATCGTAACTATTAATTAAAAAAATATATATATCATCTTATCTTTAATTTCTCTAGAAGTTGTTCCGGTATTAGGGATTCATCTGCAGAAAATAAATGGATAATAACAAGGTTTCCATTCTTGACTACTTTAGGCACCGTTGTTATCCATGGTTAGGATCAAGGATAAAGAGGTTAAAATAATAAAAAGTACAAGTGATTTGGTGGATAAAATCTCTGATCTCAGTAAAATATTCAAGATAAATTTAGAAAAAAGATCATACAAATCATATATTTGGAGGTTGATCCTTTAAATAGCTTGTTGGTAGCCTTTCATTTGATGGTCAGACGCGAATTGAAAGCTAAGCGGTGGTAATTCTAATGGTAATTCTAAAGATTTTCCGAAAGAAAAATAGAAATGTATCCTGATAGATACCGATAAGACTTTAGTTTGAAATGAATCTCGAGAGACTTTTTAGGCTAAACTAAATTATTGAAAGTCACCCTCAGACTTTTTAAACTTTCAAGAGTTCCTGTATTAATATCAATTATCTCTTAGCCTTTCATTTGATAGTCAGTGGTTCTAAAGATTCTTCAGAAGAAAAATAAAAATGCCTCCTAATAGATCCCAATAAGACTTTAGTTTAAAATGGATCTCGAGAGACTTTTTAGATTAAATTAAATCATTGAAAGATACCTTTAGACTTTTTAAGCTTTTAAGAGTTCTTGTATTAATATCAATTATCTCTTTATATATATATATATTAATTTTATTTAATAGGCGCACAAAAAATATAAAATATACGGTAAACTTAACTATTTTATTTATTGAAGAAATGAATGAAAAAAATTTCTTAGATTTTGATTTGATTAAGATAAATATATAAATATTTCGGAGGCATAACAATTATTTTATAGATTATTATAATTAATAGAGTAATTATTTCTGGTGAAACTATATTCTATGAATTTAGAATACAATTATAATCGTTTAGAAATTTTTTTTTCTTTGCTATGCATTCTTTCTTTTTCTTTTTGTTCTTCCTCTTCTTGGAGAATGAAAGAACAGCAAAATTTGAAAAGCAAAACAACAGTTTTAAATATATATATAGAGAGAGAGATGATTATATGCTGCAAAAACAACAACAACCTCTTTCCTCTGGTCTTAGATATAATAAGTAAGCTCTAAAAAAGTAAGAAAGATAAAACTCAGAGGGACGACATGTTCATGTATATCATATGTATGTAGATATTTACATCTGTATGCATTTGCTTGAAACTCCTACTTGTTGTGTAGAGGATCTGGGCAAGAGGGCACTGCCCTATTCACCGTCGCAACAAAGCCATTACCTCCGTTACTAGCATTAGCACCTTGTCCACGAATCTGGGTTGGCTTCTCTTTCAGAGACCTGCTGCTAGCTTCCACCACAGCTCCGTTTTCAAAAGCTGATATGCTCATCAATATCAGCAAGAGACACCACACTAATTTCCCCTTTGACAGAAACATGGCTACTGCTGCTTCTTCTTCTTCTTCTTGAGAGAGAGAGAAATGGAGAAGTTGAAAAGCAAGGTTGGTGAAATTAAATTAAGTGGGTCTTATTACAAGAATAGTCAAATGGTTTTGAGGTTGTTGTGTTACATATATACTTGGCTTTGTCTATGTTTCTTTGTGACCTTTAATTACTATTATACTATACCATCTACTATTATATCTTATGGAAATTTGTACTTCCATAAGCCTACATGAATAGAATTTCAACATTTTAAATAGTTGACCAATCATTCATTTCCAATTATTTTATAATTCAGTTTGAGTGCAATTTTTTTTTTAATATATTTTTAAAAAAATTACTATTTAGTTATATAATACGAAAAAATTTACTAGTTAAAATCATACAGTTTTAAAAAATATATTAAAACGTTGATATTATTTTAAAAAGTCTTTTTTTTTTATTAAAAAGGAGAGAAATATCATTAACTCAAAGCGATCAAAGAAACTATATGAGGAAGAGGGATATGAACCCAAACTCCTTGACCTGACTCAGAATGAGTCGATATTGCTAGAACATGAGCGACATCATTCGCATACCTGTGAATAAAACCATATCTTGTTTCTTCATAACTGGATAGAAGCAATTTACAATTTTGAATCAAAAGACCAAAAGGTGATAAATCATCTAACGAAACATTGTTAATGGATACAATAAAAACATGAGCATCCGATTCGAAAAGAACTCGATCTCATCCGCACTCTTTAAGTCATTGCCTTTTAACCTTCATCTGACTGCAAAAATAGCCTGCTTTAGCCGCTATAAATATACCATTAACATCTCGGACTATACAGCCGAAGTCTAATAAATTTTATTGCGAGTTTAAAAAGTCTATTAGTTAGTCTTTTTGTAAATTTTAACGATTAAATATTGTAAAAGAATTTAAAATATTTTTGATACGAAGAGATTAATTAATAAATTTTTTAAAAATTTGAAAGATCAATTATTAAAATTTTTTAAAATTAGAGAAATTAAATAGTAAAATATAACAAAAGATTAATTAATAAATTTTGTAAAACGTATCAATACGTCATATAATGTTAAATATGGTCTCTAAAAGGGTGCTCAATTTCAGGATCTTAGGTTTGACTCTTGCATGGACTGTTTGTGGTTTCTTGTTGTAAAGTCTAAAATGCTAATGTCATTGCTTATGCAGATTTCTAGGGCATTTGTCTGTGTGCTTATTTCTATACGTGCATGTGTATTAATTATTAAAATGTAAGCAGCTAGGGTTTCTGACTTTAGAAGAATCAAAACAGGCATCTTTGATATTTTATATGTTTATGTTTCTTTTTGGGTTTAGCTAGGCTGCATACCCATGTATCTATTTTTAGCATTTTACAATGTTTTTGTTTCTTGTTTTGGACTAAGTTATGACAGCTCTCTCTCCCTCATTTTCTAAATTCTATAATATGTTACTCACATAACCCATTTACACATATTTTATTATTTAATTTTGGAAACTCGTCCTACGATGGTTAAGGGTAAAATATGAAGATTTGGAAGGTTTCCACATTACTTAACCTTTTTTTTCCTTTTTTTTTTAAAAAAAAAAGAAGAGAGAGAGATAGAAAATGGTTGGAGAGGGATCTCAATCAAAGATGTTGATATAAAGAGTTGCTCAAAATATCAATTTATAGATGCTTAAATGGAATGGCTAGATTGAAAAAAAATATTCTCAAATAAGATAAGCAGTATTCAGTTCAAATCAAAAAAATCGATCGAATTGAATTAATTTGAAAATTCAGTTTGATTTTTTATTCATTTTGATTCGATTCGATTTGATTTTTAATTTTAAAAATTTCAATTATTTTGGTTCAGTTCGATTTTAATCAGAAAAAAATCGAAAAAATCAAACCGAACTTATTAGTGATAATAGTATATTATTTTTAATAATATAGAGAAATTAAATTATATTAAAGTTAAAATATTTTAATTAAATTTTAAAATATTAAAAATTAAGAGTAAAAAATAAAAAAATTTATTAAAAATTTAAACCGATCAAATCGAATCGAATCGAATATAATCATATCAATTCGATTTGATTTGATTTCTAACCAAAATCAGTTTAATTTTTATAAATATTACAATTTTAATTTTTGATTTATTTAATTCGATTTAATTTTGAACTGAACTAATTGAGTCATCACCTCTATTTTTAAATAAAATAAAATAAATTAATAAATGTATTAAATATAAAAAAATTTTAATGTAATAAAAATATTAAATTACTTAGAAAGAAAGATGTGAAAATTGAGGAAAAATTTACCTATATCAAGATGACTTATATTTAATATATAAAATTATATAAAAATAAATATTTTTTTATATCGTAAAAATTTCCTATGAAACCAGTTAAAAAAAGAAAAAGTGATTGGAATCACAATAAGCACAAATCACAAGTGTGATGATCTGGATGCACGACTAACATCCAATTACGAGTGGCTAATCAACTTAATTAATCATGTTTTGACTCTTCACCAAACTCATATCTGATTCTCTCTTTTTCTTTTTCATTCAATTCATCCTATCTATATTTAGAAATTTCAATCCAAGTTTATTTTACCTCGAAAAAGAAAAATCCTAAACTAAGTTTCTTCCTTTGATCTAAAAATCAAAAAGTTTTTTACCTAATTTTCTTAATTTAAAAATAAAATAGTTGAATTTTTTTATTTTTAGACTAGATTGAGAGTATATCTAAAAATTTTTTCTATTTTAGAAAGATAAAAGTCCACACGTTTAAGTGTAAAATAAATTACTGGCAGCTGATCTTTATTTTTTATAGAAGTTAATTACTTAATTAACTATTAACCTTTTTAAAAAAAAATCAAAACATTTAATTTATTTAATTTTAATTAGTATTTATAATTAAAATTATAAAAATTAAATAATATGAATAATTATAATTATATAGTATAATAATTAATTATAAAAAGTTCAATAATTTTTTGTAAAATGTTAAAAAGTTAAAATTTATAAAATATTAAAATATTTTAACTATAATATAAAAAAAAGCTAAATATTAATTATATCAAAACCCAGACCTTTATATCACTTTCAACATCACTCTCAAAACTTTAGTGATTTAGAACACGATTGTAAAGTTAAAAAAAAAAAAAGAATCAATTTAATCCAAAATTCCATATAAAAATAAAACAAAATCATCAGGAAATCATATTAACTCCTTACTAGTTTTTTTTATTTTTTTGAAAAAAAAAAAATGAACTCGAATCTTGAGATTTTAAGAGTTATCAAACTAAAAATGTTTTTGTTCCTGAAAAATAATCAGAAAATTAGAAAAATAATTAAGAAAGTTCATGCTCTTATAATTTTTGAAATATCTTACATATTTTCATACTGGAGAATTTAATGCTACAGGAGCTTGATTCTATTGAAAGTTTATGAAAAAACCTGGAATGCTTTAATGTAGGGTAAGAAAGAATTTTAAAAAAAAAAAAATTGAAAAATTCAAGAATCTAGAAATAGAGTTACTAAAATATCTTCTTAATTCTCTAAATATTAATAAAGTAATTCAAAAATCTAATTGTACTTATTTTATTATTTTTATTCGATTCTAGTTCTTCATTAACATTTATTCTACTAAAAACTGAAAAATCAATTTTATATACATTTTTTCTTTATAATTATTTAAATACATTTTAATATGATTATATATTTATATGCAATTAAAATTATATATAAATATAATACAATATATATATATTTAATTATGGTAAATATACAAACTATTGTTACATTTCATTAACTTATAATTCTTGATAACTTTAAAATAAAAAGATATAAAAATATTTTTTGAACATAATAATCAATAAAGATTAATTAAAAATCTTCCTATTCTTTTCTCTCTCTCCATTTCCACCTCCATTCACCCACTCTCGTCTCTTCTACTTTCTCTCTCCCTCTACTTCTCTCTCTCTCTCTCTCTCATTCAACTTCTAAGTTCTTCAATCTCATATCAATAAAAATACATCTCAATACAGTCATGGCATTAGCCAAAAAGAAAAAAATCTGAAGTGGAGAGGTGGATAACTATGGAGGATTGAAGTGTAGTTACTTCGGTGAAGAGGATGGAGGAAGTTTAAGAACTGGGTTTGCGAGGGTGAAAACAATCGTGGAGGATTAGAGAAGGGTTACATTAGGGTCCACCTCGGTTAACACAGCCAGATTGTAGCTGGGAAGTCACCCTCTCTACTCGTCTCTTTCTTTTGTATTTTTTTAATCGACAAGTCAGACATAATGACATGATTAAGATCCACATAGCATTGCCATATGAGGTCCAAGCTTTAAAGCTTCAAAAATTACCGACAGACGGACCAAGTTATGCTGTTTCCAGTAGGTGCCAAAAGCATGAAACACGACTCAACATGACTATTCAGTAATTTCTCAAGCCCATTTAGGTTCCCATCCTATCTTGAGAGCGATGCGTGAATCCGTATAACTCTAGCAAAATACATCACAAACAAAAAGGTTTTTAATCATTGAACACTATGTATCGGAAAAATATTACAAGAATATGAAGTCAAATGACCCAAAAGGCAAAATTTTCATTGTGGCATACAACCTTTTCAATGCTAGTTTATTCCTAAACTGAAACAGTAAACAAATAGAGTTTCAAAACCACAGAGAGAGCAAGCTGCAATAGAAAGATGCTAGCTACTATCAAAAACCACCTTTCACCTGCAGATTTGATATGGGCTCGTAGATTAAGTGCCAAAAAGGTTGCTGACATAAAGCCAGCCACACCGGCAATCACCCACCTGAAAATTTCCAACGGAATAATGGAGAGACACTGCAACCAAATACACAAATTTCAGCTGATTGCCAATTCCTACTGCAAAATACATGATGCCAATTCCTACTGCAAAATACATAAACTCTTCATTTATAAATAGAAGCAAGATAATCTCATTACTCACATATGTTATCTTCAGAATATAATATAGACCTAAAATGTGGCTTACTGACAAATGTCTCATGCTAAATCATCAGTAACTGCTGCTGCTTAAGAACTCATTCAAATCAAAACTTTGTCCAGGGTACTTGTAACAATGCCATCTACTGTAGACATGAGGCACAGGGCAGGTTTTGGATTGGAACTGGTCAAACCTAGATTTGACAAGAACCATCTTGAACTGGACCAATTTTGTCCATTTTCAGGCCAAATCCCAGATTGCTCCCTTCTTAAAACTAAAACTATGATGATTGAATTTGATCCTACCGGGTTGACCCAAACCAAAATCAGAACCGAGGGGAACCCTTCAATCAGTTTCATGTCCCTAGCCCTAAGTGCATGTTTTTAAATCTCTAACTATTTGCTAAGCATCATCAAAGCTACACAAGTAACACAACTACAAAGAGGTTGCATAAAATTAAGTAGCAGCATTTGTTAAAGAAAGCACATCTAATTATCACTCCTTATGTAAGACTAGTTTAACAAAAATTTCTATATGAAATTTTCTGCTACAAGCATATACTTTCTGATCTATTTCTCAACTCTTCTATAGAGTGTTGGATCTCTTTATGGCATTTACTTCATAACAAACTTTAACAGAAACAGAAAACTTACCAATGCTGGAATAAAGATAAATAGGGAGTATCCATAGAGACAAAACAGCTGAACAAGGCCAGATGGTGCTGAAAAGTACTTGAGGATTACATATAATCCAAGAGGAACAATGGTGACATATCCATAGAACACACCAGCAGACCAAGTCACCAGATTTATGTCATAGTCCCATTCTTTATTTTGTAGTTTGTGAGATATATAGGTAACGAAAGTGCCAATTGAAGCTGCCACAAAAATTAGGGTAGTGCATATCCAGAATGGTCCATACCTGCACAAATATTGAAATTTAAGGCACATTTACTAATAAGGGAGCATTTATTATGGAGGGGTGAAAAAAAATTACAGGACTAATATTTAAGAGAGTAGTGCATTTGATTCAGAACTTATGGAGCAACAATTATGTTTGGTATGTGGTTAAAGTAATATGGTGAAAATTAAATAAAGAGTAAAACAAAGATTTTGAAAACAATCCCTCCCCCCACCCCTCTCTTATCCTTGGAGGGGTGGTAAGTGTAAACTTACTCCCTAAATAGGTTTAAAACCAAGTAAGTTTTATGCCCTTAACTATTCCATATCCCCTAAAACCTACCAAGCAAACTTAGCATACACTGGTTAATTGAAATTTCATAACATTTTATTCTCTCATGTGACCAGAGGAAAGACTTAGTTTCCAGATCCAAAAACTTAATGCAGTCCCAAGACATAAGATGAAGATATTACACAATTTACAAGTGAAAAACTTGATCAGGATCAAAATTAGGTAATATGATGGCAGTCAAAGGTTGCAAGGACAACTATTTAGTTCATAAGGAAATATAAATCAGAGCTCACAAATCTTAGACTTGATGTTTCTCCGGATGGGTCATCATTTGTGCAAGGGAGGTTCTCAGTAAATTTTACTAGGAAATTATTCAACTTATACCATGCCCATAATCTTGCCAATGAATTGGCTTTTTTTCCATCTACTTTGCACAAATTTTCTCTTCCAAGTAAAAACTCCCGATCATCTTTGAGCCTTTATATTTTGCTTACCATCTGATGTTTATTTGTGCACAAGTAGAGTAATAAAGCGCAAAACACTACAAAACTTGAAATAAAATTATGTAATTTTTATGCACTTGTGCAGTCAACCTTCTAAACGAATTTTCGTTGTTCTGAAGAACAGAAGGGTTAATTACTTTTGTCCTGTAAAAAGGGAGAAATATATTTTCTTTTTATTGTCATATTGTTGTAAGGCAGGTATTGCTGACAATATTATATGACACCACAGCATGGCACAACAAGAATACTGATTCTCATAGTACATATTATATCATAATTCATATCTCTATTTCACGTTCATTTTCCCCTAGTCATCTAAGATTATAAGCTAAGGAACACTTAACACATCTTCTTTTTTTCTCTATCTATATCCTATATGTGTTACCTTAGCAATGCGTCAATCAACAATTTAAAATAGAAGAAACATTCTGATGTAAAGACAAAAAGGTTTGTGATATATTCAATGTTTACTTGAATCAATTAATCCATCAAACAGAAAAAATGAGTTGGGCTGGGATAACTCACAAATCTGGGTTTTCAGCAGTTTTCTCGGAGAATGTTCCTCTGAAGGGGAAAAGTGAATCTCTGATCCTCTCCAAAACATCTGTAGTGTCTACATCAAAATATGGCTTATATGCAGCAACTGTGAACATCCGCAACCAACCACCATGCTGAGATTCCTCAGAACCAGAAACAGGTTTTGAAAATGTATCTGCACTGATGCATACATGGCCATTAAACACTAACACAAACTTCCTCCTCCAATTGACATTAAATTACTCATCTCCTTTTTTTTTATTTGATTCATCAGAAACTTTAGAGTTCCACTGTCACTTTACTATTGTCAACTAATCCAAAACAAAAGAAAACAAAATCAGATTAAAAATGAAATTTCATAATACATGCCATCAGCATCACGAGGAGGGTATGATCCACCAGAGATTTTCCCATGCTCACTTGGAGGAAACGTCTGTAAATTCGATTCTGCAACCGCATATAGAAGCAATCACATCACAATTATGAAGATTAACAAAACTGAAAAATCAAAAAAATTAACTAATTAGCATTAGCGACATCTACATCCTATAATATCCATATTTCGTGTAGGTTCAGTTTCCAAAAAAAGAACTAACCTCAAACAAGAATTATTATTTAATTCACCTAATGATATATTCTTCCAAGTTTCTCCATTTTCACAGCAACCGAAAAGCAATAAAATTTGCACCAAAACAAAAGAGGGAAAAAGGATTTCAGCATGAACAGGAACATACCTGCGAATTTGACAGAGATGTGGTCTGGATCTGGGACCGACTGCAAGGTAAAACCAACAAACCCAATTAGATCTCAATAGAATCCACAGATAAAATGAAATTGTAAGAAAGACTTACAGGTACAGGTCCCGAGACCTTCTGGTTATCAATACTAGTATAATTGCCTGACATCATCTTCACAAGATTTCTCTATCTTTCTCCTGTTAATTTTCCTTTTGACTCCTCTCTGCTTCGTGCTAACAGATCTCTCTCTGCTTCCTCACAGGCTTCAGCGTTGAGACTTGGGAGTCGGGAGTCAGTTTAGTTCTATTGATTATATTTTTTGTTCTTACGTGCAAGCCAGATTTGCGTCTGCTAAATAAGAAATTAAGGATGAACCCACGGAATCATAACGACATCAAGACACACAAGGAGAGCTTGGGTTGGGCCAACAACCAAAAAAAGAACATGGGCTGAAATGGCCCAATACCTCAATGTCTTATAAAGTAATAATTTGATAAATTTTTGAACTTACAAAATATTATCAATATCAAAATAATTTTTACAAAAGAAATTATACTAATTAGTCCCATTTTAATTCTTATTTTTTTTAAAAAAAAAACTCATTTTATATTTATTTTATTTAATAATTTTATTTCGTTATAAAAAAATATTATAACAAATAAAATTTAAAAATTAAATTGAAATTTTAACCGTAATCATTCTTTCAAGTAGCAATAATACAGGCTTAGCCGTGGTAAGTGTGTTAGAATTAACTTGAGAGGTCTCAGCTTCTTCCTTTACCAACTCAATGTATAAGGCTGAGAGTTGATGATAGATTAAAGCCATATGTAACTCACCACAGATTTCATGCGTCCATCGTTATCACTGAAAACTAATTCAGAAGCACCAACCACCTAAGCTTCAATATCGCAACCATGATAAGAATTGTCCATGTAAAAGCACAAATATATTTACTTGAATTTGCAGCTGGAAAATGATCAGGAATTGAATTTTGAGGTGCACTGAACAATAATGAGTCACTGTTTATACAGGTATTAATCAGTCTCTCCGCAGTGAGAATTTCCACGCCAAATTATGTCTCATAAACTATATCTTTCCTCAAGGATAAGTAGCCCTGATTCAGTACCACTTACCTCTCATCTTCAAGTTTTTATTCTTCACCGCTGACCTTCCTGTTTGAGGAATTCAACTTGGCTCTCATAAAATCCATCTATTTTGATATTAACCCATGCTATTCGCAAACTAAAGCATATTATCAATGATTTATTGCAATTAGGCACTTTGTAGTCTGCCCCCTGTAAGCAATAGGTACCTTCTGATTGCAAGTATGAGAACCCAAGTACTTCTGGCAATTTTCTCTTTGATCAACAAAAGAAATGCTGAACTCAGCACAGTCTTCAAGATCTGGGCCTGCAAGCCCTTGAAAAATCCCAAAAATCCTTCTCCTCCATATTGCACACACTACTGCAGGCAATGTTTTACTGGATTTCGGTTGGCTTTTCTTACTTAAATCATCATCCACATCTGCTGCTTGAATCATCACCTTGCATCTGTACGGAAAACACATATCAATTTTGCTCCAAAAAAATTTAAAAAAAAAAAAAAGAAAACCTTCAATGTTGCAGTTTAAGATTATAGCCATCCACCTGATTGCAGGATATGTAATAAAGGTGGCAGCACTACTTGAAACTGCACCCAAAAGACAAGCTAAAAAGGCAGAAAGGGCTTCTACAGAGGAACCCTTGTCTGCTGTATTTTTCCTTTCTCTTGATAAGTCTTTGTTTGAGCTGATCAAACACTGTATACTGCATTACATAAAAATTCTGACCTCAGGTTGGTTCGCCAATTTATTCTCTTAAAAGTTTATGGTTTAGAACATGCAGTCTATATGCAAAACCTGAATTGAAGGATTTGAGGTCAGCAAAAGAGAGATGCCAAGGCCATCAAATGCATCACTCCAAGTGCCCTCAGTCAATGTCTGCCAAAGTCCTTTTGATTTGCCAAAGGCACTTGTCTGCATCCTTGAGGAGGCCGTATCCAGGGGCTACACAGTGATATATACATAATATAATACTAAATTTTAAATTTAACATTCAATATGTGTTCTAAGAGAAAATAAGCATTTAAAGAAGAGGAAGCAAACAAAAAAAACAATAAATAGAAAAATGAGAAAAGAAAACAACTACGATTTAACAATCGTTATAATTCCGGAATTTATCAGTCTTTGCTCAATTACCACCATTAAATCACAAAAGGAGGAATAGGCTAAAAGTTCACAAATCACAATCACATCAACGCATATAACAGAAGAAATTCTTACATAACATAAATGACGTTACCATCATAAGTTTCATGCTCTATTCTGAAACTGAAAAGTTAACAAAGCTGTGAGATTTGAAATTCACTTATTTGCTACTGCAGATCTGTCAAGGAAAGTTCAAAATAGCATTTGTTTGTACATCATGAAATCAGAAGCTCTAAAATCCATTCATAAAATTGGGTGTGCATGATTTTTTAAGAAATAAATCAGCACCAAACATTTGAATTGTGTTCAAGAAACAACAACTTGAAAGTCATGGTTAATGACTCACCTGAGTCAAAATGGCAGTGCAAGCACCAGCAGCAGCAGCAGCAAGAATCAAGTTAGCTTTAGTTCTAATTCTTTTGAAACCACTTTTTTCCAGATATAGCCTTTTAAAATAGCTGTACCCATAGAAGTAGACAAACTGTGAGATGAAAGACTGCAGATTTTTGGTCCCTAAGCCTTGATACAGTGAAAGAATTTGCCCATTGGATAATGCTTCCCATAAAACATCAGAAAGGTGCCTACATGAGTCAGAAAACAACAAGTCTTACAACAAGCCACTCACTGAAATAAAATATGCTCTCAAGCATTGCACTTGGCCTAAAATTTAAGCTACAGACAACCTAGGACATTACATAAGTATGAATGACACACAACAATTAGATACAAGGGCTATGCAACAAACATCAACACTCACAAGCCGAATAAGAAGAAGAAGAATAATTTTTTAGTGCCACAGACACCAAGGGACAGTATAACACTTCATCTGATAATATAAAACTAGTTTCAGCACAATTCATTCAAAGGGTTTCATTAGAAAGCAATCATCTTATTAAGACATCTCCATCCTTACATTCCATCCATTTCCTTTGAACAGTTCTAAACAAAAATAATCAATAGAAAGGGAGAAAAATGGTAGATCTAAAAGCATCCTAATGAGAAACAACAATGTTCACATTTTTTAATCTCGTAGACAACTGACTCTGCTAGTAGTTTTAGCATTTAATTATTATGCCAAACCTGCCAAACACCCTGAGATATTATATTTAGCCCACTAAACACACAAGGGTTTTGCCATACACAATCAGAACAGAACCCATACTTGAAGAACATAAATTTTTGGGAGAAAAATTTTTTTCTGATCACGTTGATTGAACAACTATGTAGCGCACGTCAAGCTAGTCCTGGAATTACATCGGCAATTTATTTAGCACACTGAAACCTCATAAGGAAATAGAGAGACCCAGCTAAAAGCAACAGCATAGGCACACTTGCGAAATAGATTCAACCCAAAACTAAGCACTCATGCAAACTCCAGAGTCCATAGGTTAATAACGCATACCCATATTCAACAGCCTACGTATATTACACATTAACAACATAAAACTCATGAATTTGAATCTATCAAACTGATATGACCACAGGATCATGATCACGAGACAGTAATGCATACAGAGAATAACAAAACGAAGAAAAACAAGCAAAAACGCGCGAAAAAAGAGGGAGAGATGAGTTAACCTGTATTTTCGCTGACCATGAGCACGAACCTCGGCTTGATACTTGGTCTTACAGGTATCGAGAGGGTACAAGATCGTTGTACTGAGCAAGGAGCCAATGGCACCAGAGGTTGCCTCTGAAAGAGATTCAAGATCAACACCCATGTCTCCAAATATTAAAAACAAGTTGGGACCATTTCAAAAAAGGATATTGATATAGGGATCATTTTAAAAAAACTAGATTAAAGTTATTTCATTCACATATACTTTGATTGGCGAGAGAAAATAGAACGGGCAACTGTCGAGCATGGGAAAAAGACGGAAACAGAGATAAAACAAATTTTACCCCTTCACTCTCGAAATAATCTTAAACGCCAAAAGCTAAAATAAAAAGCAAGAAGCATCTTGCTTCCAACCCATTTGTCATGTGCAATAACTCCATTAAAGACCCAAACCATGAACCACCATAGGGAGGAAAGAACCATAATGGTTGCACTGAGGAAATTAGATAAACACCTAAGGAGAGCCGAGGTCGTTAAGATAAAGATTGAAAGGCCAAAGATTAACTTGCAAATGAAGAGCAACCATGCAAGGGTGAGGAGCAAAGCTCCTTTAGCATGTATATGCTTTGAAGGTCTCCATGGAGGCAAAGAAGCCAAAAATTAATTAGTATTTTATTCAAACTAAAAATAAAAACTAAAAAAGAGATGGTAAAGTTATACTTTAATTATTTGTTGGTTAGCCAACAAAAACTAATGAAAAAAACTACATAAATCAGATAAAATATTTAAACCAATTTAATATAACCATTTAATCAAATCTACTCGTGTAAATTAGTTTGAATTGATTGAATTTTATGAATTGAACCAATCTATTAACACTCTAATTACTCATTACTAAAACTAAATCATTTTGTTAATCAAATATTAGCGACTAGAACCATAGCAGGAAAATAAAATAGGAGAAAAGTTCTTTTCAGTAAAATTTAATGCAACAAAAAGATCCAACAATAGAAAACAAATATAAGGAAACACACATATTAATATACTATATTATAAAGGGCAGTTAGCTTGCACCATGATTCTGCAATTGAATCTGCACTAGGGGTGAGCATTCGGTCGGTTCGATTCAAAATTGAATCAAACTGAATAAATTGAAAATCAAAATTTTAGTGTTTATGAAAACCGAATCGAACCAATTTTTGTCAGAAATCAAATCGAACCGAACCGGTCTGATTCGATTCAGTTCGATTCAGTTTGATCGATTTCGATTTTTAATATTTTTTTATTTTTTACACTTTATTTTTAATATTTTAAAATTTAATTAAAATATTTTAATCTTAATATGATTTAATTTCTCTATATTATTGAAAAAATATATTATTATCACTAATCGATTCGGTTCGGTTTTTTCGATTTTTTTCTGATCAAAATCGAACCG
The DNA here is from genome assembly GCF_001659605.2 of Manihot esculenta. Classification (NCBI taxonomy): domain Eukaryota; kingdom Viridiplantae; phylum Streptophyta; class Magnoliopsida; order Malpighiales; family Euphorbiaceae; genus Manihot; species Manihot esculenta. The sequence goes on along the minus strand of NC_035168.2, from coordinate 36,175,319 downwards.
AACCGAAATAACCAAAATTTCTGAAATTAAAAATCGAATCGAACCGAAATGTATAAAAAATTAAACCAAATTTTCAAATTAGTTCGATTCGATCGATTTTTTCAGTTTGAACCGAATACTGTTCACCCCTAATATGCAGAATCACCATATATATTTATCCCTGATATCCCTTTACACATTTGCATTCGATTTTCTTATCCATTTTTGAGTTTTTTTTACTTTATGTTTCTTCTTCGATTTCTTTTTCTGTCTTTGGCTTGCGTTTGCTGCTCATGGTGAAACAGTGTCATCTCCTGCATGCTTTTTTATTTTTTCTTCTTTTGTCTTTTGCTTCTTACTTACTAGCCTTTGGCCCCTTTCTGCACAACGACACTGTTTACTCTTTTTTTCTGTTTTCTTCTTTGTACTTCCTTCTTTCTTTTTCTCCATCTTTCCTTTTTACCCTCCAAATTTCACTGATTGAGCAAGGAGATTTATCTAAATAGTGCAGACATTGAAGCTCATATACAAACTTATTCATTTCTTGGATGATGCTCTCAACAGTATTAAGAGATTTCATTCATTAAGCAGGGATATTTATCTTAATAGTGGTGCACCCATGGAAGCTCAGCTAGATCTCCCTAGCCTTTCGAAGGCCGTCATTGAAGCTCGTCGTGTAGAAACGAGTACATTGCTAAAAAACTTTACCTTTAAACTCATCAGACTTGAGATATTTGTTGACTTGGATCTGAACGACCAATTGAGTATTCTCTCGAGTATCCACAATTTTATTCTAGTAATCTTTGTATCGAACAGAAAGAATATGGACCTCGCTCTCAAGCTGCCTCTTCACAACTTCAGAAGCACTCAAGTCCTCTCGAGCCCTGCTCAACTCCAACTTTGTCTCCCCCAACTCCCCAGATAGCCTTTCTATCTCCTCCTCGAGCTAGGCAAATCGAGCAAAAAGGCTTTTTTCTCTCTAATATGCAAAAGCCTTCTCCTGAGCAAGCCTTACTTCTACGGCAAATCTCTCTTCTGCAAGTTGCACCTTTAAGAGAGTAATTTTCTCATCTTGAGCTTGATTGTCTTGGAGAAGCCCTTCCAACCGGCTCATCTCCCCTTTGTATTGTCTTTTCAGTGCAGCAGTCACCCACGTAGCCTCCTCTTCCTTAGCCTTCTTGATATCTTGGAGAGCATCCTCCTAAGAACTGGCCCTTACTCTTCAGCTCCAATAGAGCATCCAAAAGCTATAGAGCAAGAAGACAAGTCAGAAAATAACCAAAAATTCAAAACCAAGAAAGAGTAATAAAAACTTACAAGAAGAATTTGTCTTTTAAAAGCGCCAAAAAGGTCCTCTTCAATCCGGGCAGTAAACGAAGCCGATTGCTTAGTGGACTCAACTACTCAGTAAATAGTGCTCATCATCCGAGGATCAGTCAGATTCGAGGACGGCCCAAAGACATGATTACTAAGTAGCGGCCCAAAGACATGATTACTAAGTAGCTTGGTGATAGAAGTAGGTATAGAGTTAGAGCTTAGTTGAAAATGTACCCCTGACTCGTTGGAAATCAAGGCGGTCGGAATATCCACATTGTAACGACCCCAAAAAGGACCGTCACCGGCGCTAGGATTCAGGTCGGCTTAAGGCCGCCAGAACCCGTAGCAAGCCTGCTATACTCTCTGTGTACCTGTACAATTCATACATGATCATACATTTTCTGTGAAAATAAAACTCTTTTCTGAACCAAGGCTTAACCTGTGCATGCACTATCTCTGTACTCTGTACTCATGTACTCTGTACTCTGTATCCCTGACTAGAGCTTGCTCTAGATGGGTTCACTCATACCTGTTAAGCCTGGTTTTCACATACAGCAAACATATATACATATACAGATCATGTACAACACATACATCACTGGTCAAGCAACAACTATTACATCTCTTTAATATTACATGTCCACCCTAAGCTATTACAGATCTCTTTTCTTTTCCTGTACTCTGCTGGACTGTCCCTGTACACTGTACACTGAACCTGCAAAACTGGGGTTAAGGGAGTGGGATGAGCTCTATAGCCCAGTGAGTAGAACAGTAAAACATCTCAGTAAAATATGATCTCATGAAATGCACCATATCACAGACAAGCCACATCAAGAGTAAACCTGTCACCACATAGTCCCAGTAACTCTGTGCCAGGGCGTAGAATCGAGCACCTGGTCTTCCTGTCATATATGTATATGTGTATATAACACCTGTGAACTTACCATTGCCAGGGCGTAGTCAAAGGCTCCTGGACTTTGCTATATACCTGCCAGGGCGTAGTCAAAGGCTCCTGGTCTTTGCTATACGTGCCAGGGCGTAGTCAAAGGCTCCTGGTCTTCCTGTCTGTGACTATTGGATCATTCAGCATTTACTCACATCATCAAATAACAATGCAATGCAACATATTCGTGTATACTAATGCAAGCAACCTATAGCATAAACATGATGCATGAGATATGCTAAAAGCAATTTGTGATTCAATTAAAAGTCATACGTTTAGTTCCACTCACCTCTGGCTATCTGGACTGACTGACTCTGCAGGTTCTGAATCTCTGGAGCAGTACTCACTGCTGCTCTCTCTGGTTCCTCTGGTCTGTACCTATACAGATAGACTCAAATGAGGGACCAAACTAACTTCTCAATACCTCTATTAAACTCTCCAAGAATCCCCTGAAACTCACTTAACTAGTCCATGCAAAGCATGCAAAAGAAAGCTGGACAGAACACTTTCGGCGGTAAGTTCGGCGGCCGAATGTCCTCGCCAGAGACGAAACTCAAGCACCTTCGGCGGCACCTTCGGCGGCCGAATCCCCCAAACAGAGCCGAACATGCAAAACATTCGGGGGCAAGCTGTGGCAGCCTAAGCTACCATGCAAGAGGTTCGGCGGCCGAATGAACCTTCGGCTGCCGAACCTGAGTTCATCCAGAACTCAGTTTCAACGGCAAACCACCTTCTTCTTTCCTTCAACTTCTCAAACCATGCAAACTTTACCTCCTCCTCACCATACATATACTCATGTATATGATCACAGGGGTCCAAAACTAGCTAATAACCCCAAACAACAAAATAAACATAACACATAAATATATATACATGCATAATTCTTTAAAACTACCCTTAATACCCTAAACATGCATCTCCTTCCTTTATCCCCATAAACTCAGAAACATATACACATGTTCAAAAGCATCACTTACCTCCTGTAGCAAGAAGCTAAACACTCTGAACAAGGGAAAACGGATCACCTCTTCTCACACTCTCAAACTCTCTCAAACTCACGTTTTGCTTCAAACCCTTCAAACTTGGTGAATGAGCAAACTCCTGCATGAGCTGCTCAAAATACTTGCAGATGAGTCATAGAAGACGTGGCTAATTCATGGCAAGAATCTGAGGCCAACATCTGTCAAAAGCCATGACTCAGCTTGGCTGGCCAACTCATCGTCGGCTGCCCAATGACATGCAAGACCATGCAACATTCGGGGGCCGAACTTCCCTTCGGAAGCCAAACACTTTCGGCGGCCGAACTTACTTTCGGCGGCCGAACTTGGCTCAACTGCCTTTGGTCAATTCGACTCAAAACTCACTTCCCTTAACCGTAAAACATGTAAACACATCATAACCCTTAGTAACACAGAACTCCTACCCTTAGATCGAATCCCAACACCCCGGATTCCGCCAGATAATAGGAATTCCGGTGCCGGATTTTAGCCGGGTATTACATTCTCCCCTCCTTAAGAACATTCGTCCTCGGATGTTCCTAAAACACAAAATAAAACACAAGGAGGAAACTAACCTCAAAACAAATAGGGATACTGCTGGAGCATCGACTCTCGCGTCTCCCAGGTGCACTCTTCTAAATTATGGTGGTTCCATAAAACTTTCACCATCGGAATCTCCTTGTTCCTTAGCTGTCTGATCTGTGTGTCCAGAATCCGCACTGGCTGCTCTATATAGGTGAGATCTGGATGAATCTCCACCTCAGGCTCACTCAGAACCTGATTCGGATCTGACACAAACTGTCGTAGCATAGAAACATGAAATACCGGGTGAATCCTCTCCATAGAAGCAGGTAAATCCAGCTTATACGACACATTTCCGATCCTCTGCAACACCTCAAAGGGTCCAATGTACCGTGGAGCTAATTTACCTTTCTTCCCAAAACGAACCACTCCTTTCATTGGAGACACTTTCAGCAATACCCAATTACCCTCCTGAAATTCTAACTGCTTTCTGCGAACATCTGCATAACTTTTCTGTCTACTCTGAGCTGTTCTGATTCTCTCTCTGATCATGGGCACCATTCTACTGGTAATGTCTACTAACTCTGGCCCTGCAAGAGCCTTCTCTCCTACCTCTTCCCAGCAAACAGGAGATCTGCACTTCCTCCCATACAATGCTTCATAAGGAGCCATCCCAATGCTAGCATGATGACTGTTATTGTAGGCAAACTCCACCAAAGGTAGATGCTGCCTCCAAGAACCGCCAAAGTCTAACACACAAAGGCGAAGCATATCCTCTATGGTCTGGATGGTCCTTTCTGACTGTCCATCAGTCTGTGGGTGGAAAGCAGTACTAAAATCTAACCTCGTGCCCATCGCACTTTGCAGACTCCGCCAAAAGCGGGAAGTAAACTGAGGTCCTCTGTCTGAAACTATAGACACTGGAACTCCATGTAATCTCACTATCTCATCCAGATAGACCTGTGCCAACTTATCCACAGAATAGTTACTCCGTACTGGAAGAAAATGAGCAGATTTCGTGAGTCTGTCCACAATCACCCATATCGAGTCTATCCTGTTGGACGCTACTGGTAAACCCACTACAAAATCCATGGCTATGTTCTCCCATTTCCACTCTGGAATTGGTAATGGGTTAAGCATTCCTGCTGGTTTCTGATGCTCTAATTTCACCCTCTGACAAACCTCACAGGCCGTCACAAACTGTGCCACTTCCTTCTTCATGGCTGGCCACCAATAGACCGTTTTCAGATCCTGATACATCTTGGTGGCTCCTGGGTGAACACTATACCTCGCATTATGAGCTTCCCTCATAATGTCTTCCTTCACACTGCCCCTATCTGGTACACAAAGTCGACTCCCATAGCGAAGGATCCCTTTGCTATCAAATCTGAACTCTACACTATTGCCTGACTGAACAGTCCTGGCAATTTTCATCAACTCAGGGTCCTCATGCTGTCTCTGAGCTATCTGCTCCAGAAACACAGGTGTCACTCTCATCTGTGCTATCAACGCACCTGTACCAGACAACTCTAACTGTAATCCCTCGTCAAAGAGCTTATAAAGCTCCATCACAACTGGTCTCCGCTCTGCTGCTATATGGGATAAACTGCCTAGTGACTTCCGGCTTAGGGCGTCTGCGACAACATTCGCCTTACCCGGATGATACTGGATCTTACAATCATAATCACTGAGCAATTCGACCCACCTTCTCTGCCTCAAATTCAGCTCTCTCTGACTTAAGATGTACTGTAAACTCTTGTGATCGGTGAAGATCTCGCATTTAACCCCGTAGAGGTAATGCCGCCACATCTTAAGTGCAAAGATAACTGCTGCCATCTCTAGGTCATGGGTAGGGTAATTCAACTCGTGCTTCTTCAACTGTCTAGAAGCATAAGCTATTACTCTATCACGCTGCATCAATACACAACCCAATCCCACTCGAGATGCATCACAGAACACTGTGAAATCCTCATTACTCACAGGCAGAGCTAACACTGGTGCTGTGGTTAATCTCCTCTTGAGCTCCTCAAAGCTCTCTTCACACTGGTCTGACCAGATAAACTTCTGGTTCTTCTGAGTCAATTTGGTCATAGGAGCTGCTATCTTTGAGAAGTTCTGAACGAACCTCCTGTAGTAACCTGCCAGTCCCAGAAAGCTTTTAATCTCAGTCACTGTCATGGGTCTGGGCCAGTTAGCTACAGCCTCTATCTTCTTGGGGTCTACCTCAATACCCTCTGCTGATACCACATGTCCCAAGAAGGCAATGCTCCGTAACCAAAACTCACACTTCGAGAACTTGGCATACAAACCATGCTCTCTCAGTGTCTGCAAAACGATCCTCAGATGCTGGGCATGCTCCTCTGCATCTCTGGAATACACTAAGATATCATCGATAAACACAATGACAAAGTGATCCAGAAACTCACTAAATACTCTGTTCATGAGATCCATAAATGCTGCAGGGGCGTTAGTCAACCCGAACGGCATCACTAAGAACTCATAATGCCCATATCTGGTCCGGAAAGCTGTCTTAGGCACATCTGCCTCTCTGACTCTCAACTGATGATACCCAGATCTCAGATCTATTTTCGAGAAACAACCTGCTCCAGCTAGCTGATCAAATAGATCATCAATCCGAGGTAAGGGATACCTATTCTTGATAGTGACCTTGTTCAACTGTCTGTAGTCGATACAAAGTCTGAGGGATCCATCCTTCTTTCTAACAAAGAGCACTGGAGCACCCCAAGGTGAGGTACTAGGACGGATGAAACCCTTATCTACCAAGTCCTGCAACTGTTCTTTCAACTCTGTTAACTCAGCTGGTGCCATCCTGTAGGGAGGAATAGAGATAGGTCTAGTACCTGGCAGTAATTCAATTTCAAACCCTATCTCCCTATCAGGTGGTAGTCCTGGCAAATCGTCTGGGAACACATCGAGAAACTCTCGGACTACTGGTACTGTGGCTGGTTCCCTCACCTGACTGTCTAGCTCTCTCACATGAGCTAGAAACCCCTGACAACCCCTCCTAAGCAAACGACGAGCCTGAAGGGCTGAAATCATACCTCTGGGTGTACCTCTCCTGTCTCCTCGGAAGACACACTCTGACCCATCCTGGTCTCTGAGACTCACTAGCTTCTCTCGACAGTCCAACGTAGCACTATATGCAGATAGCCAATCCATCCCTAGAATGACATCAAAATCTGTCAAGTCTAGAACCACAAGGTCAGCTGGAAGGCATCTACCCTCTATAAACACTGGACTGAAACGACAGACTGACACTGCCACTGATGGGTCACATCTAGGTCCACTGACCCAGAGAGGATACTCTAACTCAGAACTGATCAAACCCAATCGCTCTATGGCTCTCGAAGCAATAAAGGAATGAGAAGCACCGGGGTCCATCAAAGCATACACATCTGAACACCCAATGATGAGATTACCTGACACCACTGTGTTCGACGTGTTAGCCTCCTCCTGTGTCACTGTGAAAATCCGTGCTGGGGCTACCGGATTTCCACCTCGGGAACCTGCTGCTGAAGTAGAGGCTACCCCTCTCCCTCTACCTCTGCCACTAGTCTGAGGCATGACTGGAGCTGCTGGCCGTACAACTGGCTGTACCACACTGCCTGAACTCATCTGCTGGGATGGTACAAAAGTCATCTGCGGACAATCCCGAGCAATATGCCCTTCCTGTCCACACCGAAAACAAGCTGTAGATCCCAACCGACAAACTCCTCCATGTGGTTTTCCGCATCGTCTGCAGACTGGAGCTGTGCCAGAGCTTGAGCCACTACCTATTCCCAGACCTGACTTGACTTTATTCCAGAACCCTTTCCTTGTTCCTCTCGCTCTATCCCATCTCTTACTGCCTGTAGAACCTGAACTGGGGACCTTAGAACCCGAAGCCTGTGCCTTTGACTGTTTCTGAATATTGGCACTAGCTTCCATCTTCCTGGCTGCGTCTATAATAGAGTGAAAACTCTCCTTTTCTGCTGGAAGGATCAAAGAAGAATACCTGGGATGAAGTCTCATGGTATATCTCCTTGCCTTCTTCTGATCAGTATCATAGGCTTGACCCACGTACTGAAGCAAATCCAGGAACTTATCTGTGAATTCATCAACACTCATCTCGTCTGTCTGTCTCAACTGTTCAAACTCAATTATCTTCATCTCCCTCGAACTGTCAGGAAAAGCCCACCCTGCAAACTCATTGGCGAACTCTCCCCATGACATGCTGTCCATTCTAGGCTCCACATAATGCTTAAACCATTCTCTGGCTTTCTTACATTTTATTGTGAAACCTGCCATCTCAATGGCTCTCCTATCATCTGCTCCCAATTCACTGGTGATCATCCTAACTGCTCTGAGGTAATCAAATGGATCATCTCCCGTATTGTATTTAGGAGCATCCAATTTCAAATACTCCGTCATTTGGACTTTACCTCCAGATGAGCTAGGTTCATGTCTGTCAACAACAGGGGCTACTGGTTCTGGTGGTAGTACTGGTTCATTTGGCTCTAGGTGTGCTGCACTTGGATGTATAGGGGAAGATGGATACATAGGATCTGGTGGATAATAAGGATAAGGCATATAAGGCATATAAGGAGGATATGGCATATAGGGCATGTATGTAGGATATGGATCAACGCGAGAGTACTCCGATATACCCTCCATCGGATACTCTGGCTCCTGAAACAAGGATGGATAACCATAACCTGAGGCCTGAGCACCTCCCTGTGACTCTCCCATACCTTCCTCAAAACTGCCTATACCCATGCTGTCATCTCTAGACTGATCACTCTCCATCGCTTCCCTCCTTTCCTCTGATCTTCCTCCCCTAACTGTTCCTCTTCTGCTCTCGTCTACAGACCTTCTAGGGTCTATCGACGTACCTTCCCTGCTAGATCTCTGAGACCTTGCCCTTGGCAATGCAGGAGGACGAGCAGCTGGTCTCTCATTCTCTGGTGGGACTCCAGTCAATCGAGCTGATCGACGAGATCCTCGCATCTTTCCTCTCTGGAACACAACATATAACAGATCACTTTAGCACATTAAGATCACATAGCAATCATACACATACAATACTCATGGCATATCATAGCAGATAGGACTCAAGACCCTATCCTAGTGGACATGATTTCCTATTGTGCTTGACCACTTCTACCCTGTCTGAGCCCAACACTGTCTCTATAGGTCCGATCATGTGAACCTAGGGCTCTGATACCAATCTGTAACGACCCCAAAAAGGACCGTCACCGGCGCTAGGATTCAGGTCGGCTTAAGGCCGCCAGAACCCGTAGCAAGCCTGCTATACTCTCTGTGTACCTGTACAATTCATACATGATCATACATTTTCTGTGAAAATAAAACTCTTTTCTGAACCAAGGCTTAACCTGTGCATGCACTATCTCTGTACTCTGTACTCATGTACTCTGTACTCTGTATCCCTGACTAGAGCTTGCTCTAGATGGGTTCACTCATACCTGTTAAGCCTGGTTTTCACATACAGGAAAACATATATACATATACAGATCATGTACAACACATACATCACTAGGTCAAGCAACAACTATTACATCTCTTTAAATACATGTCCACTCTAAGCTATTACAGATCTCTTTACTTTTCCTGTACTCTGCTGGACTGTCCCTGTACACTGTACACTGAACCTGCAAAACTGGGGTTAAGGGAGTGGGATGAGCTCTATAGCCCAGTGAGTAGAACAGTAAAACATCTCAGTAAAATATGATCTCATGAAATGCACCATATCACAGACAAGCCACATCAAGAGTAAACCTGTCACCACATAGTCCCAGTAACTCTGTGCCAGGGCGTAGAATCGAGCACCTGGTCTTCCTGTCATATATGTATACGTGTATATAACACCTGTAAACTTACCATTGCCAGGGCGTAGTCAAAGGCTCCTGGACTTTGCTATATACCTGCCAGGGCGTAGTCAAAGGCTCCTGGTCTTTGCTATACGTGCCAGGGCGTAGTCAAAGGCTCCTGGTCTTCCTGTCTGTGACTATTGGATCATTCAGCATTTACTCACATCATCAAATAACAATGCAATGCAACATATTCGTGACTACTAATGCAATCAACCTATGGCATAAACATGATGCATGAGATATGCTAAAAGCAGTTTATGGTTCAATTAAAAGTCATAAGTTTAGTTCCACTCACCTCTGGCTATCTGGACTGACTGACTCTGCAGGTTCTGAATCTCTGGAGCAGTACTCACTGCTGCTCTCTCTGGTTCCTCTGGTCTGTACCTATACAGATAGACTCAAATGAGGGACCAAACTAACGTCTCAATACCTCTATTAACCTCTCCAAGAATCCCCTGAAACTCACTTAACTAGCCATGCAAAGCATGCAAAAGAAAGCTGGACAGAACACTTTCGGCGGCAGGTTCGGCGGCCGAATGTCCTCTCCAGAGACGAAACTCAAGCACCTTCGGCGGCACCTTCGGCGGCCGAATCCCCCAAACAGAGCCGAACATGCAAAACACTCGGGGGCAAGCTGTGGCAGCCTAAGCTACCATGCAAGAGGTTCGGCGGCCGAATGAACCTTCGGCTGCCGAACCTGAGTTCATCCAGAACTCAGTTTCAACGGCAAACCACCTTCTTCTTTCCTTCAACTTCTCAAACCATGCAAACTTTACCTCCTCCTCACCATACATATACTCATGTATATGATCACAGGGGTCCAAAACTAGCTAATAACCCCAAACAACAAAATAAACATAACACATAAATATATATACATGCATAATTCTTTAAAACTACCCTTAATACCCTAAACATGCATCTCCTTCCTTTATCCCCATAAACTCAGAAACATATACACATGTTCAAAAGCATCACTTACCTCCTGTAGCAAGAAGCTAAACACGCTGAACAAGGGAAAACGGATCACCTCTTCTCACACTCTCAAGCTCTCTCGTTTTGCTTCAACCCCTTCAGCACTTGGTGAATGAGCAAACTCCTGCATGAGCTGCTCAAAACACTTGCAGATGAGTCATTGAAGACGTGGCTAATTCATGGCAAGAATCTGAGGCCAACATCTGTCAAAAGCCATGACTCAGCTTGGCTGGCCAACTCATCGTCGGCTGCCCAATGACATGCAAGACCATGCAACATTCGGGGGCCGAACTTCCCTTCGGAAGCCATACACTTTCGGCGGCCGAACTTACTTTCGGCGGCCGAACTTGGCTCAACTGCCTTTGGTCAATTCGACTCAAAACTCACTTCCCTTAACCGTAAAACATGTAAACACATCATAACCCTTAGTAACACAGAACTCCTACCCTTAGATCGAATCCCAACACCCCGGATTCCGCCAGATAATAGGAATTCCGGTGCCGGATTTTAGCCGGGTATTACACACATTGCCCCCCTCAGACGAGCTCTCTTTACCTTTTCCTTTACTCGCTTTGTCTAAGAAAGGCTTTCTCAGAGGAAAGAAAGACGAAGTTCCCTTTTGAGAGGGGACCAACTCAGATTCCTTTATCAGCCTCCTCTTTTTGTTAGTCATCCTTATAGCAATGGTGGCCTTCTCCTGATTCAACTGAGAGTTTTTTTCATTTCAAGCTCTCACCGACCTCCTCAACTAAAGAAAACCAGTCTGGGCTGACCACTGCTCTTACTATATCAACTTCCATGCTACCTCCAAAAGCAGGAGCACCCCTAGCTATGGCAGACACGACCTCAGTCTGGTAGGAGCTAACTAAGGCCAACTCCATGTTAGTCTCAGTAGAAGATGAAGGAGGTATGGCTTGGGCTGAAGCAAGCTCCACCCCCAGCATCTCCACCACCACATCCATGGTCTTCCTAGTCTTAAAAGCTTTGACAGCATCCCGAATAGCATCCCAATTGAGGGAGAAGTTATAAGGTGTTGAGATTTTCTCCATAGGAACTATGGAAGCTGCAAAAAGCACAAAAAACAAATAAAAACATAGAATGACAAAGCTAATGAAGAAGCAACAATAAAAAGAATGATCAATACCAGCGGAATAACAATCCTCCTCCAGGTGGATATCTAAACACTTGAAAACATCATATTTGAAAGGTAGAGAAGAGATTTGAGTAAAATATAACTGCTCTCACTCAGAGAGAAAAGGGAAAGAGTTACAGAAAGGGCAGCCGAAGGCTGCCTCCACAAGCACGTTCGGCCGCCGAAGGTGCCGCCGTACATGCATGAGTTTCGCCTCTGTCTGGGAGTTTCGGCCGCCGAAGGTGCCGCCGAACCTGCCTGACTTTCGGCTCTGGAGGGACTTTCGGCCGCCGAACCTGCCACCGAAAGTGCCCTGTTCAGCCATTTCTTGCATGTTTTTCTATGATTGTTTCATGATGTTTTAGGGGGGTTTTTGGAGAATAGTTTAGAGTTATGTTCATGTATGTTTGGTCCCTCATTTGAGTTCACCTGTGTAGGTTCGGACCCGAGGAACCGAGGACCCCAGCAGTGAGTCTGTTGCCCTAGTGTCTGGTCAGAGCTATCCAGAGGTGAGTGGAATAACCCTTTATGTTTTTAAGCAAATCAATTGCAAGGATTGAGCATGATCATGCATCATGAATGCCATGTGATGAATTAGGTTGCTTGCATTAGAATTCACGAATATGTTGCATTGCATATTTTAAATGTTGATGCGGATGAATGTTGGATGATCCATAGCCCTTGATCTATGATATGACGATGTGATATGTACGGTACGGAATGTAAGACCAGTGGGACCCATTCTACGTTCGCTGGCACTATGTAAGGGAAAGACCAGGACCCATTCTACGTTCTGGCACAGTTGGACATTGTTATGTTATGATATGTAAGGGAAAGACCAGGACCCATTCTACGTTCTGGCACAGTTGGACCATGTAGAGGGCTATTGGTGACAGGTTCATCCTTGATGTGATTAGTTGTGATGTGATGCATTCCATGTTATCATATGTTTTTAAATGTTTTATTATTCTGCTCACTGGGCTCTAGTAGCTCACCCCTCTCCCAATTTCCCCAGGATTGCAGGTACAGGGTAGACCAGGAGGTTTACAAGAGTAATGAAGTCACGTGTATGTAATAGTTAGGGTGGACATGATAAATGTATTAATGTTATGTAAAGATACAGTTTCAGTCATGTGATGACATTGAGGATTAGATATTGTGCTTGACATTGTGTATGAGGTATCCCTTTTATTACATGATCAAAAATGTTTTATTATCTTCACGAAAGCCAACTCATCTTATGATGTATTGCCCATTGGGGCATTGATGAGATCCCACAGAGGGATCATGATTATGATTATGGCTATGTGCAGTGCATGTTCAGGTTGAGTTGGATGTATGAAAGTAAAGTTTTAAATTTTTATGTATGTTGTTGATCATGTATGGGATTAAACAGGTTTTCAGGTTGCAAGTCAGGCTTGCTACGGGTCTTGGCGGCCTTAAGCCGACCCGGGTCCTAGCGCCGGTAGCGGTCCGATTTTCGGGTCGTTACAGAAAGTGTCAACAACTCCCCATCCTAGCTCTAAGCCACAATCGAAGCTTCCCTTTGCTCCAACTATAGCAAAATGCTCCACCCAGTGCTCGATAGAGTCTTTGTGACCGGTGAAAATAGCCAAGCCATTCCTACCGCAGAAGCTCAAGAAATCATTGTTGGCCTTTAAAATCTTAAAGAAAGCCCGGAATAGAAGTAAGGAAGGAGCAAAATCCCAACCCTGGCACATTGCCTCTAAAGCGCTCATGAATAGAATTGAATTTGGGGTCAGCATTCAAGGCGTGACTTAGAAAAACCTAAAGATGGAATGATTGAACTTAGGAAAGGGGAAAGAAAATTCATAGTCAATCTATTTCAAATAGAAGACAAGCCTTCTCTCGGACTGAGCGTCCACTAGGTCAAGAGGAGGAGGGAAGGAGAATAAGGCAATTTGCTCATTGGGATTTGAAGCCCGAATGTAATGGGTCTCCGTAGAAAGGAAAGATAGGAGAAAAGTTTCCAAAAGAGAGGTAGATGTGACCCTAGAAACCACTTTCTCAACTCGAGGGTACGGCAAAGGAGCCATTAGAGGAGGAATGCATACCTTTAAATCGAAAAGCTTAGAGGAAGAGAAAGAAATGAGAGTGACTCAAGAATGGTTAGCAAGTGCGATAGTGTAACGACCCGGAAACCGGACCGCTACCGGCGCTAGGATCTAGATCGGCTTAAGGCCGCCGGGACCCGTAGCAAGCCTAACATACATCCTGTACAACTGGTATAATCCCATACATAATCAAACATAAACATAAAAACTTTAAAACCTTTCATATACCAAGCTTGATTCGTATGCTACATAACTGTAAACATAAAAACCCCCATGCTAGAGCCCTCATCAAATGCTCTAGCTGGGTCAACATTACATATATCAAGCCTGGTTCACATCTCAACAATAAAAACATAACATACATCATGTACAAAAAGGGATTAACCAGACCTTAGGGCCAAGCACAATACTAAACCATAAAACCTTACTCTACTTTACATTCCATTACATTACACTACATTATCTTACAATGCATTATATCAATTTACATTACATGTCCACGCTAACATGCTAATCTATTACAAAGCCATAACCTTTACCCTTGACGTCTTCCTGGACTATCTCTGACCTGCAAACCTGGGGGTTAGGGAAAAGAGGTGAGCTAAAAAGCCCAGTGAGCATAACAGGGAAAACAATAATAATAAAACATGCTTTCATGGAATGCGTCACAGCACAAACATTTCACATCACGGATGGACATGACCTCCAAAACTCCCTCTGTCTGTACCCGGCCCTCGAAGGAGCTCCTCAGGAATTCTATAACATAACATGGTGCCCAGCCCTCGAAGGGGCTCCTCAGGACTTCATTAGTGCCCGGCCCTCGGTGGGGCTCCTCAGGACTTCATTAGCATATCATATCTAGGGCTATTGGGGTCGCCTTGGTCCATCCATATCAACAGCAAATTATACAATGCAACATCTTCGTGAATCTAATGCAACAGCCTAATACATATACATGGTAATCATGATGCGTGAACATGCTTAAAACATTTAAGTTAGTTCTACTCACCTCTGGCAGATGCTGGACTGACTCTGCAACAGCTAACACTGCTGACCTCCTCGGTTTCTCGGGTCCGATCCTACACAGGTGGACTCGAATGAGGTGCCAAACACACTCTAAACAACTCATAAACAACTCCCCAAAAATCTCCTAAAACATCATAGAAATCATGCAAAGGAAGACTGGACAGGGCACTTTCGGTGGCAGGTTCGGCGGCCGAAAGTCCCTCAAGAGCCGAAACTCAGCCACTTTCGGCGGCACCTTCGGCGGCCGAAAGTCCCTTCTAGAGACGAAACTCATGCATGTTCGGCGGCCGAAACTCCCCTCCAGAGTCGAAAGTCCAACTTTCGGGGGCAGGGTTCGACAGCCAAAAGCTTGTCTCCATAGGCAGGTTCGGCAGCCGAAAGTCCGTTCGGCGGCCGAAAGTCCCTTCGGCTGCCGAACCTGAGTTCTTCCAGAATGGCAGAACTCAGCTTCCACATGCACAAACAGCCTCCCAAACCTTCCAAAGCAACCCAAAACCTCACATGCTCTCTCCCAAACATCCATACACCCTCCCACATGCATATAGGGCATAAACTAGCTTAAACTCCCAACATAACATCGCATAAACAAACATTGGGCATAAAATCCACATAAACCTTAACATGCACATCTACCCTCACACAAGCATCAAAACTTCTTAAAACTTCATTAAAACATAAAGGAAGGCAAAGATACACACTTACCTCTTGAAGATCGAAGGTTGGTGCGATCCCTAACTTGGAGATAGGAGGAAACAACTCATTGGGTCTCCAAGCTCTAAAACTTGATCTTAAACTCACAACTTCAAAACCCAAGCTAAAACTTGTTAAAACTTGAAAGATTTGAAGAAAGAACATAAAAGCAACCAAAGGAGGACATGAACTCACCTTAGCTCGAGAATGGAGAGAAAACTCACCCATTTTCGGTCTGAGGGCCTTTTATAGATGGCCAGTCAACCACCTTCGGCGGCCTAAGCTGTCTCCACAGCTCCACCACCTTCGGCAGCCTAACGTGCTCCCTAAACTATCCCATGTTCGGCAGCCGAACTTGAGGTTCGGCGGCCCAACTTGAGGTTCGGCGGCCCAACTTGAGGTTCGGCGGCCGAACCTGGGTTCTATCTCCATGGTCTTTTCTTTTCAAAACTCAATTTCTTTTGCATTAAAATAATAAAATCATGTGAAAACATTTTAGAAAACACATTTTACCCTTCTAGAAGGCTCCGGCATCCTTGAATTCCAGATTCCGACAGAGATTCCGCCAAAAAGTCGGGATTCCGATGCCAGGATCTAGCCGGGTATTACAAATAGAAGCAGTGAAAGTGGAAAAGTAAAGGCAAAGCCCTATTTTTATACTAGAAATCAAGCATTAGTGAGCATTTAAGGCACCACACTTTGGTAACCCAAACGACGATAGCCGTCAAAACACATCTGGGACGTCGTGCATACGTGTCATGCATACATATAATGACTTATCATAACTCGAAGAGGATTAATGGGCTCATAGTTGGCACGATTCGCTCCTCCAACCATCATAAATAACCCTCAGAGAAGTGAATGGGCATCCGATAACATATGAAAAATAGAGCCTGTAACAGCCCGGAAACCGGTACCCTCTTTGTAACGGCCCAAACTGCTCGGCGCTAGGACTCAGGTCGGCTTAAGGCCGCCAGAACCCGTAGCAAGCCTAAACTAAACTCCAAATATCCCATACATGATCCGACTGGACTACCAGCTGTCAAAACTTTTCCGAAAAACTACCAGACTTAACCTTAAAACCACTCAGATATACCGATCTGAAATAGCCCCCAGGGCTACTACACCAGTAATCCTGTCCGTTGAGTCACAGGAATCAAACCTGGTCTTCCCTCACGGTCTGATCTTGGGTCACAGGAATCAAACCTGATCTTCCCTCACAGTCTGATCTTGGGTCACGGGAATCAAACCCGGTCTTCCCTCACAGTTATACATTATACTGGAGTTTTCGAAACACAACATGTATTAAGCCTGGTTTGACTCATTTCGCATCAAGAAATGGAAAACAGGATACATGCAGATACAAGGGATGAAACATACTATAGGCAAAGCACATACTAAACCATAAGCACATTAACGGACTATCTATACATTTGTAACAAACATCTCTTTAATTTACATCATGTCCACACTAATCTATTACACAAGCATATTGGCGCCAACACTCTGATGCTTCTGACTTCCCAGCTCACCCTGTACCTGCAAAACTGGGATTAAGGGAAAGGGATGAACTTCTAAAGCCCAGTGAGTAGAAACACTGAAAAACAGTTCATTAAATACACTCTGTCATGAAATGCGTCACAACACAACTAGTCCATATCTTGGATTAGACATGACCTCAAAACTCCCTCGACGGGCTATTGATGTCGCCTTGGTCCAATCCCTATTAACAGTGATAATGCAATGCACCATATTCGTGATTCTAATGCAATCACCCTATTACAAACCATGGCATCCATGATGCATGAACCATATGAAAAGCATTCTATTTTCTCAGTCGAAAAGATTAAGTTTAGTTCTACTCACCTCTGCTCCTCAAGCAGAAACCTGACTGACTCTGCAACTGCTAATCCTGACTACCTCCCTGAACTGTCGGGTCCAATCCTACACAAATGGACTCAAATGAGGTGTCAAACATACTCTTATTAACTTACAAACAACTTCCCAAAAGCCCTCTAAAAGCTCCTGAAACAAGCACCTCAAGCATGCAAAAGAAAAGCTAGACAGAACACATTCGGCGGCAGGTTCGGCGGCCGAATGCCCTGTCCAGAGACGAAACTCAAGCACCTTCGGCGGCCGAATCTCCACTTTCGGTGGCCGAACCCTTTCGGGGGCAAGGTTTGGGGGCCAAAATACACTCCAGAGACGAAAGTCTCTAACCTTCGGCGGCACCTTCGGCGGCCGAACCTTCCCTCCAGAGACGAAAGTCCAATCCTTCGGGGGCAAGTTTAGGCAGCCGAAACCACCTCCTCAACACGTTCGGCGGCCGAACCCTCTTTCGGCGGCCGAAGCTGGGTTCTCCAGTTAGGCAGAACCTCGCTCACCTCATACTCAACTTCCCCCAAACCTCACTCAACATGCATCTCAACACTCATAACAAGCATATACTCAACTATATGCACAAAGGGGTCCAAAACTACCTAAAAACCCCAACAAACAACACCCATAACACATAAACATACTCATGCATAAAAACCCTCAAAAACCTCCTTTTACACCTCACCATACAACTCTTCCCTTTCCCTCCATAAAACTTGCTGAAAACACTATAAAACATAAGGATCAACACTTACCTCTTGGCTGGTGTGATCCTAGCTTCAAAACATGGAGAAACCAAGCTCCTCAAGCTTCAAGCTCCTCAAGCTTCAAGCTCCACAACTTCCTCTTTTTACTCAAAACCTTCAAACCCAAGGGAAAACTCATGAAAACCTTACAAGATTTGAGGAAAATACCATGAAAACCTCCCAAGGAGAGCATAACCTCACCTTTGACTACCAAGAGAGCTTCCAACACCCTCCATGGCCGGTCAAAGGGGCTTAAATAGGTGGCCAACCGCCTTTCCTTTGGATGCCGAAACTGCATGCAAAACCATGCAACATTCGGCGGCCTAACGTGACGTTTCGAAAGCCGAACCTATAGCACTTTCGGCTGCCGAACATTACCTTCGACGGCCGAACCTGCATTCTGCCTCCTTGGTCTTTTCTCTTCAAAACTCATTCCCTTTCCTTTCAAAACCATAAATCACTTAAAACATGGTAGAAAACCTTGCTAAAACCTTGTAAAAACTTCAGTGTCCCGTGCAATGCCCCGCAAAACGAATTCGACATCCGAGATTCCACCGGACGGGAGGAATTTCGATGCCTGAACGAGCCGGGTATTACAATCTACCCCCCTTATAACAACATTCGTCCCCGAATGTTCAAAACAAATAAACAAGCAAGATCTTAACTTGATCCTAAACTCCACAGCTTATGCTGCGCTCCTCTGATCCTTACTCCTCTTTCTCTTTATCTTTTTCTACCTTTTACTTTCTACGTCTCACCTCAACAGGTGATACTCAAAATCTTGCTCACACCAAAACCATAAGCAACTCTTTCACTGTTCTATTAGATCAATCCTAACTAGGAATACCTACTAACCACGTAGCATCAAAATACACTCTTACGGATCTATCCTTCGTTTTCCACACTAACACTGGAACCAGTCCAGGGTGAGGTACTAAGTCGGATCAAACCTTATCTACCAAACTTCTCCACTACTCTGCCTACTCTCTCAGCTCTGCAGGTGCCATCCTGTAGGGTAAAGGGAAAGAACTGGTTCCGCGTCCAGATACCATTCTCCAACTTTAACTTCCTGACAGATGGTAACCTGACAACTTGCCTGGGAAAAAGCTAGTCCTTCCTAGGAAAGGGCACTGAGGTTGATTTCCTCTCCTGACAAACTTGCTCACAAGAGCTAAAACAACCCTCTGATAACCTTTCCCAAATAACTATGAGCCTATAGGGCTGACATCAACTTCTAGGCATCTCTATACTCTGTCCTTCTACAGGATTACCACTGATCCATCCTATACTCTTAAACTCTCCTACCTTGTCGCTACTGACACAGGTAGTACTGTGAGTAGCGAGTCAATCCGCCCTAGAATGACATCACACAGTCAAATCTAGAACCATAAGGTCAGCTGGATTGCGCCTACTCACCACAAACTCTGAACTGAACTGACTGACTCTGCTTCAGATGGATCACACTCAGGTCCACTGACCCAGAGAAAACACTCTAAGCCTAGAAGTCATCAAACCCATCCTATCAACAGCTCACAACAATAGGGAAAGCGAAACACTAGGGTCCAACACAAACAGCATACACATCCGAATACTTACAAACGAACGTACCTAACGTCGCCGTATTCGATGTGTTCGCCTCCTATTACGTCAGGGTAAAGATCCAGGCTAAAGCTAATGATACTTGCCTCGGAAATCATCAAGAAAAGGCTAACCCTTTTCTCTTCCTCAACTACCACCCAAACCCAGACTGACTCTACCCTCTTTCTGAGCTCACTTTTACTCATATCGTACTATGGTTCACACAAACACATCTCAGATCATGCAAACATGAGCATACCTGGCACAGAGGTGTCAGATGTGTCCGCCTCTCCTCCTTGCCTAGCAGCCTGTGCTGCTCTACCTGTATCTGCCCCCTGAGACTGAACCAACTGGGGTGCAAAAGGACACTCACGCATCATATGTCCCTCCTGTCCACACCTATAACATCCTGTCGTGCCAACAAGACAAACTCCCTTATGCGACCTTCCACACCTCAAACATTTTGTTCTGCCTCTACCAGAACTTACACCACCCTCATAACCTAGCCTCGCCTTTTTCCTATGCCAGCACTCTCGCTTCTTTGACCCCTTAAGGCCTCTCACTTTTTTCTTGCTAGTGTTCCCCCATTTCACTCCTTTCCAGGTAGCTGTACTCCAAGTGGAGGGTTCAGTCTCTCCTATCCTAGAATCCTTGGTCTGAGCATCCTCTAAAACCTCTTCATTCCAATTCACCTGTATACCTACATCCTTTCTTTGCACATCTCCTCCTGTCTCTCTCCTATTTCCTGACATTGTTCCTAGCTCTATTCCTTCTCTCTTTTCCTCGAACGACTCTTCAGACGGATCTGATTCCACAAGGTAACCAGCATCACTCATCTTAGCTCTCCTGAAGAACAATACACCAGAAACAAGCATTAGCACATATATAGTTCATATGAAAACACATGAACCTACAAAATGTATACATGCATACACAGTACAACACTTATGCACATGCATATATTCATGGCATATCACATCATCCTCAAAATAAAACGTAACCTCCTTAGCCTAGTGGACATGAGTTTACTTATTGTGCTTGCCTTCCTATGACTGACTCAACCTCTTTCCGATGTGGGATCTCAAATCCTTGAACAAAAATGCTCACACATCGTACTTTGAGGAAACCTATGCTCTGATACCATCTGTAACAGCCCAGAAACCGGTACCCTCTTTGTAACGGCCCAAACTGCTCGGCGCTAGGACTCAGGTCGGCTTAAGGCCGCCAGAACCCGTAGCAAGCCTAAACTAAACTCCAAATATCCCATACATGATCCGACTGGACTACCAGCTGTCAAAACTTTTTCAAAAAACTACCAGACTTAACCTTAAAACCACTCAGATATACCGATCTGAAATAGCCCCCAGGGCTACTACACCAGTAATCCTGTCCGTTGAGTCACAGGAATCAAACCTGGTCTTCCCTCACGGTCTGATCTTGGGTCACAGGAATCAAACCTGATCTTCCCTCACAGTCTGATCTTGGGTCACGGGAATCAAACCCGGTCTTCCCTCACAGTTATACATTATACTGGAGTTTTCGAAACACAACATGTATTAAGCCTGGTTTGACTCATTTCGCATCAAGAAATGGAAAACAGGATACATGCAGATACAAGGGATGAAACATACTATAGGCAAAGCACATACTAAACCATAAGCACATTAACAGACTATCTATACATTTGTAACAAACATCTCTTTAATTTACATCATGTCCACACTAATCTATTACACAAGCATATTGGCGCCAACACTCTGATGCTTCTGACTTCCCAGCTCACCCTGTACCTGCAAAACTGGGATTAAGGGAAAGGGATGAACTTCTAAAGCCCAGTGAGTAGAAACACTGAAAAACAGTTCATTAAATACACTCTGTCATGAAATGCGTCACAACACAACTAGTCCATATCTTGGATTAGACATGACCTCAAAACTCCCTCGACGGGCTATTGATGTCGCCTTGGTCCAATCCCTATTAACAGTGATAATGCAATGCACCATATTCGTGATTCTAATGCAATCACCCTATTACAAACCATGGCATCCATGATGCATGAACCATATGAAAAGCATTCCATTTTCTCAGTCGAAAAGATTAAGTTTAGTTCTACTCACCTCTGCTCCTCAAGCAGAAACCTGACTGACTCTGCAACTGCTAATCCTGACTACCTCCCTGAACTGTCGGGTCCAATCCTACACAAATGGACTCGAATGAGGTGTCAAACATACTCTTATTAACTTACAAACAACTTCCCAAAAGCCCTCTAAAAGCTCCTGAAACAAGCACCTCAAGCATGCAAAAGAAAAGCTAGACAGAACACATTCGGCGGCAGGTTCGGCGGCCGAATGCCCTGTCCAAAGACGAAACTCAAGCACCTTCGGCGGCCGAATCTCCACTTTCGGCGGCCGAACCCTTTCGGGGGCAAGGTTCGGGGGCCAAAATACACTCCAGAGACGAAAGTCTCTAACCTTCGGCGGCACCTTCGGCGGCCGAACCTTCCCTCCAGAGACGAAAGTCCAATCCTTCGGGGGCAGGTTTAGGCAGCCGAAACCACCTCCTCAACACGTTCGGCGGCCGAACCCTCTTTCGGCGGCCGAAGCTGGGTTCTCCAGTTAGGCAGAACCTCGCTCACCTCATACTCAACTTCCCCCAAACCTCACTCAACATGCATCTCAACACTCATAACAAGCATATACTCAACTATATGCACAAAGGGGTCCAAAACTACCTAAAAACCCCAACAAACAACACCCATAACACATAAACATACTCATGCATAAAAACCCTCAAAAACCTCCTTTTACACCTCACCATGCAACTCTTCCCTTTCCCTCCATAAAACTTGCTGAAAACACTATAAAACATAAGGATCAACACTTACCTCTTGGCTGGTGTGATCCTAGCTTCAAAACATGGAGAAACCAAGCTCCTCAAGCTTCAAGCTCCACAACTTCCTCTTTTTACTCAAAACCTTCAAACCCAAGGGAAAACTCATGAAAACCTTACAAGATTTGAGGAAAACACCATGAAAACCTCCCAAGGAGAGCATAACCTCACCTTTGACTACCAAGAGAGCTTCCAACACCCTCCATGGCCGGTCAAAGGGGCTTAAATAGGTGGCCAACCGCCTTTCCTTCGGCTGCCGAAACTGCATGCAAAACCATGCAACATTCGGCGGCCTAACGTGACGTTTCGGAAGCCGAACCTATAGCACTTTCGGCGGCCGAACATTACCTTCGGCGGCCGAACCTGCATTCTGCCTCCTTGGTCTTTTCTCTTCAAAACTCATTCCCTTTCCTTTCAAAACCGTAAATCACTTAAAACATGGTAGAAAACCTTACTAAAACCTTGTAAAAACTTCAGTGTCCCGTGCAATGCCCCGCAAAACGAATCCGACATCCGAGATTCCACCGGACGGGAGGAATTCCGATGCCTGAACGAGCCGGGTATTACAGAGCCCCTTAAGATCATGATACGTGTATACGAGATTTGGAAGGGATGTGTGAACTTTTTCATCCGGTCCGATCGAACAACAGAATGCCTGGGTCTCAGGAGTATGAAGATTAGACCAACAACACCCCTAACTTCACCAATGCCCAGAACGAACAAGCCAACCACTTCAAGACCTGTGCCAAAAATAAAAATTAAATATGGAGACTATCGACCTCAGCAAAGGCCGAGCACGACTTGATACAGTTTGAAAACAAATACAAACCTTGACCAACCTCTTCAAAGCCCGGAGCAGACAGGCAGATCTCTTCAAAGCTCATACTATAATGAGGCATTGAATACAAGCGTGCCGACCTCGATGACCAGAAGGAACTGACCTTTATATAGGTCGGTTGAGCCGGGATGACCTAGTGAAACTAGGGTAAGGCGTCGACCTCCAACACGATGGTCGACTCCTCTAGTCCCCTTCAAAGTATTAAATATGCGTGTGGAGAAACTTACTAACGTTATGTATACGATAGATAAGGTATGGGCTAAATCTGCCAGTCATTTATGAGCTACCTAACACACTTGCCAAAGACTGTCTGTGTTCGATTTGATGGGACTTGACGCTGGATACCATCAGAATGACTATCCGATATATATATCACTGATCTAGCAGCAAAAAGGGGATTCTCTCTTAAGTAATCTCTCTCTCTCACACATACATTCACGGGAGAGCCACTCTCTTAGAGGCTCTCCCTCCTCTCACTCTAGGAACTTTCACTTTTCTTTTCAATGCTTTATTATTATTTACTTTCTCTCCATATTAATGAATCTCATATAATTTTAGATTTAATTTGAGTGTCGGAGAATTTCTATTGGAAGCCTCTCTAATAGACCCCTGACCATTTTATCATATTTTGTAAATCCCCTTTCTTAATATCAAGTATGGAGATGTAATACCCGGCTAGATTCCGGCATCGAAATCCCTACCTTCCGGTGGAATCTCCGTTGGAATATGGAATTTTGATGATGCCAGAGTCTTCTAGAGGGGAAAAATGTGGTTTCTAAAATGGTTTTTATTGATTTCATGGTTTTAAGTGGAAAAGCATTTGAGTTTTGAAAAAGAAAGAACCAAGGAGGCGTTTGCTAGGTTCGGCCGCCGAAAGTGAAGTTCGGCCGCCGAACATGGAAAGGCTTCGGGAGCGCCTTTGGCCTCCGAAGGCCTTGTTTGAACAAACCAGGTTCGGCCGCCGAACCTCAAGTTCGGCCGCCGAACATGGGGGTGTTTTGCATGCACGTTAGGCTGCCGAAGGAGGTTTGGCTGGCCACCTATAAAAGCCCCTCAGACCGAAAATGGGTGAGTTTTCTCCCCATTCTCGAGCTCAGGTGATTTTTGGTCCTCCTTTGGTCGTTTTCATATTTTTCTCTACCCATCCTCCAAGTTTTCATGAGATCTACCATTTGTTTTGAAGTTTTGAAGTTTTGATCAAGGTTGTGAGAGCTTGGAGACTTGTAGAGCTTGGGTCCTCCATATCTCAAGCTTTGGGTCACACCAACCCTCGATCTTCAAGAGGTGAGTGTAGATCCTTGCTTCTCTACTGTTTTAATGAAGTTTTAAGTGAGTTTATGGGAGTTTTATGGGTAGATATGCATGTTAGGGTTTATGTGGGTTTTATGCCCAATGTATGATAATGTATGTTCTTGTGATGTTTGTGTTGGGGTTTAAGTTAGTTTCCAAGCCCCTTGATCATGGGGGAGAGACTATGCATGATTGGGAGAGAGTATGTGAGGTTTGGTTTGTTTTGATGGTTTTGGCCCATGTGGGTCATAAACTATCTATGTATGCTTTAGATGTTGTTTTTGGGAGTTTAAGTTTGTTTGAGCTCCTTTGTGCATGGTTAAGGATGTATGCATGTGTTTGAGAAGTTAGGTGCTTGTTTTGGGGTGTATGGAAGGTTTGGGAGGCTTGAAATGCACAAAGGCTGAGTTCTGGATGAACTCAGGTTCGGCCGCCGAAGGTGGTTTCGGCCGCCGATGTAATACCCGGCTCGAGTCCGGCATCGGCATTCCTGTAGTCCGGTGGAATCTCGGGTGTCGGAACCCTCGAGAAGGGTAATACATATGTTTTCCAAGGTATTTTCACTTGTTTTCATGTTTTGAAGTGTTAAAAGACTTGAGTTTTGAAAGAAAAGCAACAAGGGAGAAATGCAAAGGTTCGGCCGCCGAACATTGCATGGTTGCGGCTTCACGTTCGGCTGCCGAAGGTGGTCTGGCCAGCCACCTATAAAAGGGCCAAGGGTCGGTGGAAGGAGGTTATTTCTCCTCCACTTGCAGCCAGAGGTGAGTTCCAGCCTCTCCTACGTTGACTTTCATGTTTTCCATGATTTTCATCAAATCTTTCAAGAGTTTTAAGAGTTTTGGTGATTTATGAAGGTTTTGAGCAAAAGAACCAAGTTTTGAAGCTTGGAGCTTTGGAAGAGCTTTTCTTCATATCTCCACGTTAGGATCCTTCATCCTCAAGTTGTGTACGAGGTACGGACCAGAGGAATCAGGGAAGTCAGCAGTGAGTCCAGTGTCAGAACCTGCAGAGTCAGTTCAGAGATAACTAAAGGTGAGTGGAATTTAACTTAATGTTTTAATATGAGAACTAACTATTTTATCATGCTTCATGCATCATGAATATGCTATAGGGTGAGTGCATTAGTGTACACAAAGATGCTGCATTGCATTTATCCTTGTACTTGGCACTGCTCCTTGTACATTGTTTATGTGAGACGGCACGGACTTCGTGAGGATTCATTAGCCCTCAGAGGAAAGACCTGGAACAGCCTTACGAGGACCAGGCATAAAGACCTGGAACAGCCCTACGGGGACCAGGCACATGGTACTTCGGTACCCCAGATGAGATAGAGGGAGTTTTGATCCGTCCGGCCGAGGTGATGTGATTATGTGTTGCATTCCATGAGAGCATGTTTTATCACCTGTTATTTTATTACGATTCTACTCACTGGGCTATCGTAGCTCATCCCTCTCCCCTAACTCCAGTTGTGCAGGTTCAGAGGTCAGAGAGAACTCAGCAGGGTACAGGAAGAGTACAGAGTGGTGTAATAGCTAGTGTGGACATGTAAATGTATAGAGATAGTGTATATGTATAGTGTATAGACTGGTGCTTGATTTATAAGACTTGTAATCCCTTTGTGGAGTCACATGATCAGTTTATATATGTTTCTTTAATGTTGTATGTTTATGAGCAAAACCAGGCTTAACATTATGAGATTGATCCGCCTAGAGCCATGAGGAGCTCTAGTAGGGATTGGTAGAGCACAGAGAGAGTGCATGCACAGATTAAGCCTTGGAATAAAGAAAAGTTTTATGTTTTTACAGAAAATGTATGATCATGTATGGGATTTCACAGGTAGACAGACAGGATAGCAGGCTTACTACGGGTCCCGGCGACCTTAAGTCGATCTGGATCCTAGTGCCGGTGGCAGTTCGGTTTCCGGGCTGTTACAGATTGGTATCAGAGCCCTAGGTTCACATGGTCGGACCTATAGAGAGAGAGTTGGGCTCATAGAGAGGTTTATCAGGTCAAGCACTATAGGAAAAACATGTCCACTAGGATAGGATGTCAGTCCTGTCGCTATATGCTGATGTGCAATGTCATGAGTTCTGCATGTGCATGTGTTTGATGTGTTGCTGATGTGTTATGTGATGTTGTTTTCCAGAGAGTGACGATGCGAGGAACTCGTCGATCCGCGAGATTGACTGGAGTCCCACCTGTAAGTGAGGGTACAGCTGCTCGTCCACCTGCCTTGCCAAGGGCAAGATCTCACAGGTCAAGCAGGGAAGGAACGTCACGAGATCCTAGAAGATCTTCTGACGAGAGCAGGAGAGGAGTAAGCAGAGGGGGAAGGTCAGTAGAAGAAAGAGGTGTGATGGAAGAGGATCAGAGTAGAGATGTAAATATGGGTGTAGGAAGGTCAGAAGAAGGTATGGGGGAGTCCCAGGGAGGCGTGCAGGCCTCGGGGTTTGGCTATCCACCCTTTCCTCAGGGCCCAGAGTATCCGATGGGAGGCACGTCGGATTACTCCAGCTTTGCCCCATATCCACCCTACATGCCATATATGCCCTATCCTTCCTTTTATCCACCATATCACATGTATCCACCCCCACCTGTTCATTCAAGTCCAGTACAGCCTGAAGTGAGGGAACCAGTTCCTCCACCACCACCACCTGAACCAGTAGCCCCTGTTGTGGAAGCACAGCAACCCAGTTCTTCAGGGGGAAGTAAGGTGAAGATGACCGAGTACTTAAAGTTGGATGCTCCGAAATTCAATACAGGAGATGATCCCTTTGAGTATCTCAGTGCAGTTAGAATGATAACAAGTGAGTTGGGAGCTGATGACGGTAGAGCCATTGAGATGGCAGGGTTCACTTTAAAGTGTAAGAAAGCTAGAGAATGGTTCAAGAACTATGTGGACCCGAGACTTGAGAGTATGACATGGGAAGAGTTCACCAACGAATTTGCTGGATGGGCTTTTCCTGACAGTTCCAGGGAACTAAAGGTTGTGGAGTTTGAGCAGTTGCGACAGACGGAGGAGATGAGCGTTGATGCATATACAGATAAGTTCCTGGAATTGTTGCCATATGTCGGTCAGGCATATGATACAGATCAGAAGAAGGCAAAGAGATATGCCACAAGGCTTCATCCCAGGTATTTCTCTTTGATTCTTCATGCGGAGAAGGAAAGTTTCCACTCTATTGTGGATGCTGCTAGAAAGATGGAGGCCAGTGCTATAAGTCAAGGTGTAGTCAAGGCACAGTCTTCTGGTGTTAAACCAGGTTCCTCCTCACAGAGTACAGCAAGTGCAAGTAAGAAGAGATGGGAGAAATTCAGAGGAAAGAAAGGCAAGTTCTGGAACAGGCTTAAGTCGGGTCTGGGAATGAGTAGTGGCTCCAGTACTGGCGCAGAGTTTCCAGTGTGCAAGAGGTGTGGCAAACAGCATAGAGGAGCTTGTCAGTTGGGATCCACAGCCTGCTATAGATGTGGGCAGGAGGGACATTATGCACGAGAATGTCCTCAGGCGACTTTAGTTGCACCATCCCAGCAGATGAGTACGGGCAGTGTAGTACAGCCAGTAGCTTCAGCCATTCCACCAAGTAGTGGCAGAGGAAGAGGAAGAGGGGCAGCCTCTTCATCAGGGATGGGTTCCCGAGGTGCAGGTCCGTCAGCCCCAGCACGGATTTTCACCCTGACTCAGCAGGAGGCAGACACGTCGAACACGGTGGTGTCAGGTAATCTCATCATTGGGTGTTCAGAGGTGTATGCTTTAATGGACCCCGGTGCTTCTCACTCTTTCATTTCTTCTAGAGCTGCAGAGAGGTTGGGTCTGATGGTGTCTGAGTTAGAGTGTCCTCTATGGGTCAGTGGACCCAAATGTGATCCATCTTTGGCAGAGTCAGTCTGTCGGTTCAGTCCAGTGTGCATAGAGGGTAGATACCTTCCAGCTGACCTGGTGGTTCTAGAGTTGACAGATTTTGATGTCATTCTAGGGATGGACTGGTTATCTACGTATGATGCTACCCTGAACTGTAGAGACAAGGTAGTCAGTGTCAGAGACCAGGATGGGTCAGAGTGTGTCTTCAGAGGAGACAGGAGAGGGACACCTAGGGGTTTGATATCAGCCCTCCAAGCTCGTAGGATGTTAAGGAAGGGGTGTCAGGGGTTCCTAGCTTATGTGAGAGAGCTAGACAGTCAGGTTAGGGAACCATCCTCAGTACCAGTTGTTAGAGACTTCCCAGATTTGTTTCCTGAAGAGCTTCCAGGACTGCCACCGGATAGGGAAATAGAGTTCGAGATTGAGTTGATGCCCAATGCCAGACCGATCTCTATTCCTCCCTACAGGATGGCACCAGCAGAGTTGCGAGAGTTGAAAGAGCAGTTACAGGATTTGGTAGCTAAGGGTTTCATCCGCCCGAGTACCTCACCCTGGGGTGCTCCAGTATTATTTGTCAGAAAGAAGGATGGACCTCTTAGACTTTGTGTCGACTACAGACAGTTGAACAAAGTCACTATCAAAAACAAGTATCCGTTACCCAGGATCGAGGATCTCTTCGACCAGCTGGCAGGAGCAGGTTGTTTTTCTAAAATAGATCTGAGATCCGGATACCACCAGTTGAAAATCAGGGAAGGAGATGTATCCAAGACTGCTTTCAGAACCAGATATGGGCATTATGAGTTCCTTGTGATGCCGTTCGGGTTGACTAACGCCCCTGCAGCATTCATGGATCTCATGAACAGGGTTTTCAGGGAGTACTTGGATCGTTTTGTGATCGTCTTTATTGATGATATCTTGGTGTACTCCAGGAATGCAGAGGACCATGCCCAGCATCTGCGGATAGTGCTGCAAACCTTGAGAGAGCATGGCTTGTATGCCAAGTTCTCTAAGTGCGAGTTCTGGCTAAGGAGCATTTCCTTTTTGGGACATGTTGTATCAGAGGACGGTATAGCAGTAGATCCCAAAAAGGTAGAGGCAGTAGCCAACTGGCCTACACCCACTACAGTGACAGAGATCAAAAGTTTTCTGGGTTTGGCAGGCTACTATCGGAGGTTTGTTCAGGATTTCTCGAAGATAGCTGCTCCTATGACCAGACTGACCAGAAAGAGTCAGAAGTTTGTGTGGTCAGAGGAATGTGAGGAAAGTTTTGCAGAGTTGAAGAGACGGTTAACTTCAGCACCGGTGTTAGCTCTGCCGATCAGTGATGAAGATTTCACAGTGTTCTGTGATGCATCCCGAGTGGGATTAGGTTGTGTGTTGATGCAGAATGACAGAGTGATAGCTTATGCTTCTAGACAGCTGAAGAAGCACGAGCTAAATTACCCGACACACGATCTGGAGATGGCAGCTGTTATCTTTGCACTTAAGATGTGGAGGCATTACCTCTATGGGGTAAAATGTGAGATCTATACGGATCATAAGAGCCTGCAGCACATCTTAAGTCAGAGAGAGTTAAACTTGAGGCAGAGACGGTGGGTAGAATTGCTCAGTGATTACGATTGTAAGATCCAGTATCATCCAGGCAAGGCTAATGTTGTAGCTGATGCCTTAAGCCGAAAGTCACTTGGCAGTTTATCCCACATTGCAGTAGAGAGAAGACCGGTGGTGAAGGATTTCTACAAGCTTGTGGAAGAAGGGTTACAGTTGCAGTTATCTGGTACAGGTGCTTTGCTCGCACAGATGAGAGTGACACCAGTGTTTCTAGAGCAAGTGGCTCTGAAACAGCACGAAGATCCCGAGTTAGTGAAGATTGCCAGGACTGTTCAGTCTGGCAACAGTGCAGCGTTCAGATTTGACGGTGAGGGGATTCTTCGGCACGGTAAGAGGTTATGTGTACCAGATGATAGCAGTTTGAAGGCAGACATTATGAGGGAAGCTCATAATACGCGGTATAACATTCACCCGGGAGCCACCAAGATGTATCAAGATCTGAGAAGGGTGTATTGGTGGCCAGCAATGAAGAGAGAAGTGGCACAGTTCGTGTCAGCCTGCGAGACATGTCAAAGGGTGAAGCTAGAGCACCAGAAGCCGGCTGGAATGCTTAACCCACTTCCGATTCCAGAGTGGAAATGGGAGAACATAGCTATGGATTTTGTAGTGGGGTTACCGGCGACGTCTAACAGACTAGACTCCATATGGGTGATTGTGGATAGACTCACTAAATCTGCTCACTTCATTCCAGTCAGGAGTAACTACTCTGTGGACAAGTTGGCGCAGGTGTATGTAGATGAGATCGTAAGGTTGCATGGAGTTCCAGTGTCGATCGTATCAGATCGAGGACCTCAGTTCACCTCCAGGTTTTGGTGGAGTCTGCAAACGGAAATGGGCACAAGGTTGGATTTCAGCACTGCTTTCCATCCACAGACAGACGGTCAGTCCGAGAGGACCATCCAGACCATTGAAGATATGCTGAGAATGTGTGTGTTAGACTTTGGCGGTTCTTGGAGGCAGCATCTACCTCTGGTGGAGTTTGCCTACAACAACAGCCATCATGCTAGCATAGGGATGGCCCCTTATGAAGCTTTGTATGGGAGGAAGTGCCGAACACCTGTTTGCTGGGAAGAGGTAGGAGAGAAAACTCTTGCAGGGCCAGAGTTAGTTGAGATAACCAGCAAGTTAGTGCCTATCATCAGAGAGAGGATCAGAACAGCTGTAAGCAGACAGAAAAGCTATGCAGACATCCGTAGGAAGCAGATAGAGTTCCAGGAGGGGGATATGGTATTGCTCAAGGTGTCTCCGATGAAGGGAGTGGTTCGGTTTGGAAAGAAGGGTAAACTGGCCCCACGGTACATTGGTCCCTTTGAGATCTTGCAGAAGATCGGGCTTGTATCGTATAAGCTAGATTTACCGGCTTCTATGGAAAGAATTCACCCGGTATTCCATGTTTCTCTGTTGAGAAAGTTTGTGTCAGATCCAGAGAAGGTTCTTAGTGAACCTGAGGTGGAAATCTTAAGTGATCTCACCTATGTAGAGCAGCAGTGCGGATCCTTGACACCCAGATCAGAAAGCTGAGAAACAAGGAGATACCAATGGTGAAAGTTCTGTGGAACCACCACAACCTAGAAGAGTGCACTTGGGAGACTCGGGAGTCCATGCTCCAGCAATACCCATATCTGTTTTAGGTTAGTTTTTCCCCTTTCTATGTGTTTATGTTGTGTTAGGGACATTCGGGGACGAATGTTCTTAAGGGGGGGAGAATGTAATACCCGGCTCGAGTCCGGCATCGACATTCCTGTAGTCCGGTGGAATCTCGGGTGTCGGAACCCTCGAGAAGGGTAATACATATGTTTTCCAAGGTATTTTCACTTGTTTTCATGTTTTGAAGTGTTAAAAGACTTGAGTTTTGAAAGAAAAGCAACAAGGGAGAAATGCAAAGGTTCGGCCGCCGAAGGTTACTTTCGGCCGCCGAACATTGCATGGTTGCGGCTTCACGTTCGGCTGCCGAAGGTGGTCTGGCCAGCCACCTATAAAAGGGCCAAGGGTCGGTGGAAGGAGGTTATTTCTCCTCCACTTGCAGCCAGAGGTGAGTTCCAGCCTCTCCTACGTTGACTTTCATGTTTTCCATGATTTTCATCAAATCTTTCAAGAGTTTTAAGAGTTTTGGTGATTTATGAAGGTTTTGAGCAAAAGAACCAAGTTTTGAAGCTTGGAGCTTTGGAAGAGCTTTTCTTCATATCTCCACGTTAGGATCCTTCATCCTCAAGTTGTGTACGAGGTACGGACCAGAGGAATCAGGGAAGTCAGCAGTGAGTCCAGTGTCAGAACCTGCAGAGTCAGTTCAGAGATAACTAAAGGTGAGTGGAATTTAACTTAATGTTTTAATATGAGAACTAACTATTTTATCATGCTTCATGCATCATGAATATGCTATAGGGTGAGTGCATTAGTGTACACAAAGATGCTGCATTGCATTTATCCTTGTACTTGGCACTGCTCCTTGTACATTGTTTATGTGAGACGGCACGGACTTCGTGAGGATTCATTAGCCCTCAGAGGAAAGACCTGGAACAGCCTTACGAGGACCAGGCATAAAGACCTGGAACAGCCCTACGGGGACCAGGCACATGGTACTTCGGTACCCCAGATGAGATAGAGGGAGTTTTGATCCGTCCGGCCGAGGTGATGTGATTATGTGTTGCATTCCATGAGAGCATGTTTTATCACCTGTTATTTTATTACGATTCTACTCACTGGGCTATCGTAGCTCATCCCTCTCCCCTAACTCCAGTTGTGCAGGTTCAGAGGTCAGAGAGAACTCAGCAGGGTACAGGAAGAGTACAGAGTGGTGTAATAGCTAGTGTGGACATGTAAATGTATAGAGATAGTGTATATGTATAGTGTATAGACTGGTGCTTGATTTATAAGACTTGTAATCCCTTTGTGGAGTCACATGATCAGTTTATATATGTTTCTTTAATGTTGTATGTTTATGAGCAAAACCAGGCTTAACATTATGAGATTGATCCGCCTAGAGCCATGAGGAGCTCTAGTAGGGATTGGTAGAGCACAGAGAGAGTGCATGCACAGATTAAGCCTTGGAATAAAGAAAAGTTTTATGTTTTTACAGAAAATGTATGATCATGTATGGGATTTCACAGGTAGACAGACAGGATAGCAGGCTTACTACGGGTCCCGGCGACCTTAAGTCGATCTGGATCCTAGTGCCGGTGGCAGTTCGGTTTCCGGGCTGTTACAGCCGAACCTGCCTGATGATGCAGAGATTGGCCGCCTAACCTTGCCCCCGAAAGTCGAGTTTTGGCTTGAAAGCAGACTTTCGGCCGCCGAAGGAAATGTTCGGCCGCCGAAAGTGCCTGACTTTCGTCTCTGGAGAGAGGATTCGGCCGCCGAAGGTGCCGCCGAACCTGCCTGACTTTCGTCTCTGTCTGGGACTTTCGGTCGCCAAAGGTGCCGCCGAAAGTGCCCTGCCCAGCCTTTTCTTGAGTGTTTTCTATGCATGTTTAAGTGATGTTTTAGGGGGTTTTTGGGGAGTTGTTTATGAGTTGTTTAGAGTGTGTTTGACACCTCACTAGAGTCCACCTGTGTAGGATCGAACCCGAGGAACCAAGGTGTTTAGCAGTGTCAGCCGTTTCAGAGTCGGCCCAGAGCTAGTCAGAGGTGAGTGGAACTAAACCTTATGTTTTAAAATAAATCAAATGTTAAGCATGTTCATGCATCATAAAATGCCATGATATGTAATAGGTTGTATTGCACTAGTATTCACGAATATGATGCATTGCATAATATGTTGTTAATGTGGATGGATGTTGGATGATCCTTAGCCCTCAGTACGATATGAAATGATATGTTATGCCATGGTATGATATGAGATAGAAAGACCAGGTCGCCCCTGGTACTATGTTATATGTAAGCGAACACTAGGTGAGGCCTAATCGCCCCTGGTGTAGTTGGACATGTTATGATATGAGTTATGTAAGCGAATACTAGGTGTGGCCTCATCGCCCCTGGTATAGTTGGACATATTTCGATATGTAGAGGGCTAATGGTGACAAGTTCATCCTTGATGTGATATGTTTGTGTTGTGATGCACTCCATGATAGCATACTTTAAAATGAACTGTCTTTCTTGTATGTTTTTCCGCTCACTGGGCTTTATAGCTCACCCCTCTCCCCTAACCCCAGGTATGCAGGGCCAGAGATAGTTCAGGAAGTCGTCAAGATATGGCTATGGTTATGGTCTTGATATGTAATAGAATAGTAGTGGACATGATGTAATGTAAAGTTATGTAAGGATGTAAACGAGTTATGTTGTAAAATGATATTATGTAATATGTTCAGAGTTATAGTATTGTGCTTGGCCCGAGTTGGATAATCCCTTGAACATGAGTTTTAATTTTTATGTTGATGTATATGTTGGACCGGGTTTGACATATAGTATGCTGACCCTAGGGGTTCTATGAATTCAGTCATAGTGCATACACAGATCAAACTGGTTAAAGGTAAAGTATTAAATGTTTTATGGATATGTTTGATCATGTTTGGGATTATTCCAGCTGTACAGGATGCATAGTAGGCTTGCTACGGGTCCCGGCGGCCTTATGCCGATCTGGATCTTAGCGCCGGTAGCGGTCCGATTTTCGGGTCGTTACAGGAGAGATCTACATGAAACCAATTACTGATCAATGATTAACCTATTGAATCGAATCTTTGTCTAAGTATACGCATACACTTTATTTGAATATGTGAAAAATAAAAGAGAAAAGAAAATAAGTATAAAAAATAAATAAATAAAAGATTTCAATCTATCACTTCTTTGGATAGAAAGAAAATAAGAATGAGAGGAAAATAAATTGAAAAGGTAAGTTGTGGGATCCATGAAAATTAGAGGAAGTGAATAGTGAATAATTAATTTATTCTTGTAATAATTAATTTTAATTGTTAAAATAAATAGCAAAATAGGTATTTAAAAGGTAACTTTCTACTTTTATTTTCATTTCTATCATCTAAACAAAAGATGAAAAATAAATTTTTATTTTTCCTCCTTATTTTCGTATCTTTATTTTACTTTTCCCTTAAAAAATCTTTCCAAACATAAGCCTAAAGCTCACATTCGATTAGTTTGCTGCAAAATAAAACTAAATTGAAAGTTGAAATGTTAGTATTTTTAAAAATCAAATCGATTTTGAATAGAAATCAATTTGAATTAAATCGATCTGATCTAATTTGATTCGATTCGATTTGATCAGTTAAACTTTTTAATAATTTTTTTTATTTTTTACACCTTATTTTAATATTCTAAAATTTAATTAAAATATTTCAATTTTGATTATGATCTAATATCTCTATATTATCAAAATAATATATTATTGTCACTAATCGATTCGATTCAATTTTATCGATTTTTTTATGATCAAAATTGAATCAAACCAAAATAATTAAAATTTTTAAAAATAAAAATCAAACCAAATTAAAATAATCAAAATTTTTAAAAATAAAAATCGAACCAAAAAATAAAAAACGAATTGAAAAAATAAAAAATCAAATTAAAATTTTGAATTAATTCGGTTCAGTCAATTTTTTCAATTTGAACTGAATAATGCTCACTTCTAAATTCAACAATAAAAATAGAAGAGCTCATTGCCCTCGTTGGGCAACTAGTATCTACTAAAGTGATTGGTTTTTAAGGCTGCGACATTGTTGAGGATGGGCAGATTTTTTATTGGGGTTGTTTATCATTAGAGTTTCAATTTAAAGACTCCCTTTCCAGTTTCAAAAGAAACTATATGGTCTTCTTGCTTGACCATGGCAATCAAAGCTTCTCAATCAATCAACCGATCCCTCTTAATTTTTTTTTAACTGTAATTATATTGCATTGTAAATTTACCTATAAAAGAAAACAACGGATAAAGCAAATAGTGCTAATGAAGTATGTGTATACCAGTCTAGACAAAACAAATCCTAAATGTATAATTCGATGACAATATTAGCAAAAACATTAGCTACACAAAGCACTTGATACACTCGGGATACAAGACTTAATTGCTTGTGTATCTGCTAAAGTCGTACAAAGGTACCAAGATGATGAGATGTAGCATATTGAAGAGTTTACTAAAGAAAAATATAATTCATGTTTCAGTGAAAACCAAAATTTATTACTAGTTAAAGATAGCACTGTCGAAATGAATTGTCTACTAGTTAAAGATACTATCTCCATCTCCATTTCCATTCCCTGGAATCTATCACCTCACTTCATTATTGTTATTCTGTCGAAAGATATGAATATTGAAAAAATTTAAAGATCAAGTATCTCCCTCGCTCAAAGTTTGGTAATTTGCACCATGTATGCGTGTTGTTGGTCAATCTTCACTTTCTATGGTTTTTCCCTTCTTCCTTCCTAAAAGTGGCAAGTGACTCCCTCTCTGACACTTCTTGGTATTGGTTGAAAAGAAGAAGAATTTGTATTAGAGTCTTATGGAAGTCTAATCGTTTATATTCCTAGAATTTTATTGCAATTTTTTTATAATATGTAGTATTGAAATTTGCATATAATTTTATGATGAGATTTGCTTGATGTTAATCTGTATACCTTGAGTTTTGCAATGATTATAAGATGAATCTGCACGAGTGTTAAAATTTTTTTGAAAATTAATATAAATTATAATGAGATTTAGTAATTATCAAAATTTATATGTTTTTTGATGAGATTTGCATTAATCTCAAAAACTTTGAGTTTGAGGGCTGAACTTTTACTTTGAAATTGAGAATTGAGGAGGAAAACACTGTCTTTTTATGCTCTGTTATTGATTTTTAAAAAATAATCAAACTCAATTAATTTAGTTTAATTCGATTTTTATTAAAATCAATTTCAATTTAATTTTATATTTTAAAAAGTTTGATTTATTCGGTTTGATCAAATTAATTATATTTTAAATTAAACCAATTGAATGCTCACTTTACTTGTAAATAACAATACATGTTAGTGACATTAAAATTTCATTACTGATTTAGTGATACTATCATTAGTGACAAACACAAATTTGGTCATAAAAAATTTACAACGAGAATATAAACACATGATTAATCGCAAATTTATCACATAATTTTTTTTCGATGGAATACAGTCTTTCATTCATCACAAGAATTCAAAATTTTAATTGTTTGATCACAATTCTATTTAAATAATAATAATAAAAGTGTAAAGAAAGATATATAGTTTTTTGCATCGATTAATTCATAAAACACCAATAATTTTATTCACATTATAATTATTTAAAAATGGACTCTGAAAATTAAAGAAAACATTAAGTGAATTGCTCAAACGAAAACACCGAATGAATTATTTTGGTAATCATCAAAATATACTATGACTAAAAATATAGTGTATCTGATTATACAGATAGTAAGCTCTTACAGTATTATAATATAATATGAAATTCTAAATAAAAATCATATCATATTAATATTCTAATAAAATAATATACTACTGTAATTAGGATACTGTACTGCTGTAGTAGAATTCTAACACAAGAGTTGATATTTGAATTATTGAAATTTATATTTAATATTTTTTAATATTTTTATCTATTATTATATATATATATTTTTTTAGAGGGAAAAAAAAAAGAAAGGAGGGAAAAAACCATCTGTGTACCTGCATTTTTAACTTTCTCCTGAGCCTTCATAGCTGCTTGGGTTCTTCTTGTTGAAGGCGCCATAGCCACCCCATAAACTAGGGTTTCTGGTGGCCTCTCTAAATCCTTATCAACAACTACTATCTGAATTCAAGGTACAAATCTCCACATTCACAATTTATTTTTTTCTTCTTCCCTCTTGAGTTTATTTTCTCATTGCCTCAATGGCCACAATCTAGAAACTTCTACTGGAGACATGTAACCAATAATTTACACTTTTGCCACTGTAATAATCCCTAATGTCAACCTACCTCATCATCTAATTAGGACCTTTTTCCCAATTCTGACCCCTCTCCCCAGGTTATTTACGCTTTTTGCCACTCTTATCAGCAACTATTCGTGTGTTTTTGTTTATATATTGGTTTCGATCGGTAAAGTTTGCTGATTTCGTTTTGCAGTGTTCTATTTTGTCTACATATATATGGCGAAAGCTGCAAGTGGAACTACTAATCCCGGCGGTAAGAGTGGAGTCCGTATCGTGGTAGCTGGAGACCGTGGCACTGGAAAGTCGAGCTTGATAGTCACCGCCGCAGCTGACACTTTCCCCGCGAATGTCCCGCCGGTTCTGCCGCCCACGAGGTTGCCTGAGGATTTCTACCCTGACCGTGTACCCGTTACTATCATCGATACTTCCTCTAGGTATTTAGTCTCTCTCTCTCTCTCTCTCTCTCTCCCCCCCCTCCGCACAACAGAAAACTGAGATGGAAAAGTATATATATATGTACAGTGGACCGGCAAAGCTCAAAGTCTACTATTTATGATCGATTTTTGTGTTTGAACACATCGTGATTCTGGGATATAGAAGAAAAAGTAATAAAAAATGTTTGTTGCGCGGTAAAAGAAGTATGCTCAATGTAATTTAGCATATCTATTTCGATTGGATGAATTGAGGTGTGAAATTCATTTTGAAGTGAAAAGTTGTTTCTTATAAGATTTGACATGCAGTTTGCCTCTTTTTTGATCGAGTAATTATCTCAAGTAATGAAGTTTTCATTAATTTGTACGTGATTTAGGGTGGAGGATTCTGGTAAAGTAGCTGAAGAGCTAAAGCGAGCTGATGCGGTTGTTCTTACTTATGCATGTGATAAGCCAGAGACTCTTGATCGATTGAGTACCTTCTGGCTTCCAGAGCTTCGTCGATTAGAGGTTTTTTAAATGAACATATCCACTAGAAATATATGAATGATTAGTGCAGGAAGAAATTATCCAAATGTATGATAGTGAATCGACACATGTTGTTAAACTGACTAAAGTAGTCTATGACTCTAAATTTCTCTCTGATAAGCATTCACTAATAACCAAAAAAAAAATGTGGCAAATGGAATTTTCTGGACTTTTCTCCTGGAATTGTTTCTTGAAACTGCATCCTATCTTGTCAGAACACATGGAGTCCCAAAATATGCATGTGCGCACACACGCATAGGGGTGCTATTTCTATGTATTTCTAATGTGTAAACTTTGAGCAGGTAAAGGTGCCAGTCATAGTGGTGGGTTGCAAGCTGGATTTAAGGGATGAGAACCAGCAGATGAGTTTGGAGCAAGTGATGTCACCAATAATGCAACAGTTTCGAGAAATTGAGACTTGCATTGAGTGTTCAGCATTTAAACATATTCAGGTACTTGTTGATGTGTTCTTGTGGCTTCTGTTTATCTTGAATTTCTTTGTAGGATACTGATGCTTGAATCTTTAGAGTAATTTAAGCTTGCATATGGTGTGATATGCTGTAGCAGCCCCTTTCCAATGCACTCTTCTTTGGGGCTCTTTACAGTGCTTTGGGTTCTGTGACTAATGATCTAATTGCCAGTTGGCTTCCATCTTTGCAGATCCCTGAGGTTTTCTACTATGCACAAAAAGCAGTGCTTCATCCAACTGGTCCACTGTTTGATCAAGAATCACAAACTTTGAAGCCTAGGTGCGTGAGAGCCTTGAAGCGTATTTTTATTCTGTGTGATCATGATAGAGATGGTGCCCTCAGTGATGCAGAATTAAATGATTTTCAGGTAGGTGCATCTATTTTTCCTTTGATCATTTTTTCCCGGTTGGCCATCTTTTTTATGGTTGGGGGATTAATGTGAATTCATTATGTATGATGTTTATCAACTGCCCCCATGTTATTGTTGGGCATAGCAAAATCAAACTTCATATGCCTGAAAACAGTCTTCAGAGTTTTGTGAGGTTAAATTTTTTCCACTGGTCTTGTGGACTAATGATATCCTCCTTGCATTGGCAGGGAGTAAAATAAAGCCTTGGCTTGGGCACCTAGCAATGGATTATGGTTGAATATTCATACAGTTAACACTCTTAAAGTGTTTTGTTTCTGAAGTTTGTCAAGAATCTAATGTTATACTTGTCGTCAGGTCAAATGTTTCAATGCTCCATTACAACCTTCTGAAATCATAGATGTTAAGAGGGTTGTAGAAGAAAAGTTACCTGGCGGAGGCGGCACTGATAGAGGAGTCAATGAAAGAGGCCTTACTCTCACAGGATTCTTGTTTCTCCATGCATTGTTCATAGAAAAAGGACGACTTGAGACAACCTGGACTGTACTCAGGAAATTTGGATACAACAATGATATCAAACTTGCTGATGAGCTAATTCCAACATTCAAACGAGCTCCTGATCAGGTAACATTTCACTAAGGTAAACTGTGATTGTTGTATTCGCCATGTTTTAACTCAGAGTTCACATCCATCCAAATGACACATGCTAATGATTTTCCTTCTAACCTTGATCATACTTGTGCTTCAATACATTAGATTGTCTGAATTCTTGAATTGAATGGGAGCAGGAGAAGTCCTTCATGGCAGAATTTCCAACTTTGACAAACTAAAGTAGTTGGGATCATGGTTCATTCGCATGGGATTGTGTGTGTATCTTTCTGCTTGCTCTTGTTTGGAGACTTTGGACATGCTCTGTGCTTTCATACAGTTGTCTTTCTTTCTTTTCTTATTTCCTCCATGATGTGCTTGTTTAAATTGCTTACATTTACTTTTCATTTTTTGTAGAGTGTGGAGCTCACAAATGAAACTATTGAGTTTTTGAAGGGTATCTACGAGTTGTTCGATAGTGATTATGTATGTATCTATCTGTTCTTTGATTAGTAGTAACTACTTAAACAGTTAAACTGCTTTGTTAATTTTGTGCCTGTGCTTTGTTTTAACAGGATAATAACCTGCGACCTGTAGAGCTTGAGGATATCTTTTCTACTGCACCAGAAAGGTAAACTGGCTTTCTGTCAAGTCCGATTCATTATTATTTTAATTCTTTTTATTAGGTTGAAATGTGAATTTTTTTTATTTTATTTTTTATTTTGTGGAATTCTGTCATTCTAGTGTGATGGTTTTGCATGTTTTCTTTCTTTGTTGTTGGACTTCTTTGATTATGGTGGTGATCTCCTTGAGTTATTTCATGAAAATCTTTCATCCACATTGATTTTTGTGGACATGGTGAAGCTGCCTCTATATGTAATCATTGATTTATGTTATTGAATCTCTAATGTCTACTATGATAAGATGGCTTAGTCAAGGGTTTTGCCACCTAAGTGCCTGATATATCTCCTGATAAGAACATATATGTTTGGGTGCATCTATATGTCCACATTTATGTATAACTAATTAAAGTATATGTAATAAAAGCAGAAATGCAGATGCATATGTTTAATCTAGTGGTTGTCCAACGCATAATCATATGAGCTTGAGCTCTCCCTGGCTTTACCCTTTATGTTCTGATTTATTTTAAGTGGCATTGTTGGTGTGTTATCTTTGACACTTGTCTTTTCAACCTCAGCCCCTGGGATGAAGCTCCGTATAAGGATGCTGCAGAGAAAACTGCATTGGGTGGACTATCAGTTAATGCATTTTTGTCAGAGGTATTAATATAATTTACAATCGCTCTGTCTCCCCGCCTGTTCCATGGTGCTTGCTTGTGCTAATTTACTGACTTGCCTTCCCTTTTGTCTGGTACAATATTCCCTTTCTAATGTCTTTTTTTTTTTAACAAAAAAAAAGATTTTCTTTATATGTACAGTCAGTACACTTGTTATGAAGTTTTATTTTGAACATAAGATGCTTGTGTTCCAATTTAAATATACATTAGGCTGCATCAGTACATCCTGATTTGTTAAAACACCTGCTTGATTTGTTGCTTTTTTTTTCCTGGGAGGAAGCATTGATGGTTAGCTGATCAGTTCAACATTTTGTGAAGAATAGCATCATTACAGCTGTTAGAAATTAGAATACTTTCATGCTATGACTTTGTATGTTTAACAAAATAAATGCATGCCAGTGGGCCCTTATGACACTTCTAGATCCATCACGTGCTGTGGAGAATTTGATCTACATTGGATATCCTGGTGACCCTTCTGCTGCTGT
The DNA here is from genome assembly GCF_001659605.2 of Manihot esculenta. NCBI lineage: Eukaryota > Viridiplantae > Streptophyta > Magnoliopsida > Malpighiales > Euphorbiaceae > Manihot > Manihot esculenta. The sequence continues at coordinate 36,133,054 of NC_035168.2, read as the reverse complement.
CTGCATAACAAGGAGACGGCGTCTGGATCGCAAGAAACAACAATCAGACAGAAATGTTTTACAGTGTTTTGTCCTTGGACCTAAGAATGCTGGGAAGTCTGCATTATTAAATTCTTTTATTGGAAGGTTTGTTTTCCGAATTCATATCTCAAAACTCAGAAAAGAGGGTCAATCAGTGAACATTCTTTCTGATAATTTGCATTCATTAATAAAATTTGATACCTTTGTAGTTCATTATTGTGGATACAGGCCATTTTCTGATGCAGCTTCTTCAACCACTGAGGATCGTTATGCAGTGAATGTTGTTGACCTACCTGGTGTAAGTTCTTTTGCATTCTGCATTATGCTTTGTAACTTATTCTCCCTCTCCCTAGTTTGGGGTTTCATCTAGGGGTTGAATGTGGGACAAATACTATACTTTGTGGGTGTGGCTGTGGCTGGATGCTATGCAAGTCACCAGAGATTAGAACATCTTTAAGTGTTATGGTTCTCGACTGAGTCCTCGGCATAACATGCCATCCAAGTTTTACCATGATAATCATTTTGTGGTTGTACTGAAGTTTTATGATTTTTGGGTCTGTAGGGAATTAAGAAAACCCTTGTTTTGAGAGAAATTCCTGAGGACGAAGTTAAGAAACTGCTATCTAATAAGGAGTCTCTGGCATCATGCGACGTAGCAGTTTTTGTTCATGACAGGTAAATATTAGGCACCGGTTGAATTTAGCCATCTAATCAGTAGTGGTTGTAGTCAGAACATTTACTTATTACCTTACAACTCTCTGGATTCATGTGATTTAACCTTGTGTTTTAAGAGAGGCCTTGAGGTTCACCCTGAGGTACCCACAAGGTGAAGCATAGTGATTTCTCTGTGAAGAGGCAATAATTGAATGGCTTTTTCTCTGTAAGCATGTGAGCACATGTTGTGACATGGACACCACAAGGGGTGTTTAGGTAATGAGGGATGGGGAGAAAGTGAGAGAGATAAGGAAAGAGATGGAAAGATAACAGAAACAGAGGATGGAAGATTGAGAGATCAGAAGAAAGAGGGAAGTTTCCAATTCTGTTATATGATAAATATCTCTCCTTGTACATGTTTGCTACTTATATCAACCAGAATAGAACTGGTAACCTACTTCGCCTAGCCCATTAACATCTCATTGCCTGTTAACTATAGCACTCTAAATGTGCTTACATAGAAGAGGAGAGAGATGCCTATAGCTGGATGTGTGATCGTTTTTTACCGTAGCCTTAGAACTATTATTACTCTTAAATGTTGATACTAATTTTGCTGCTGCAGCCTTAGCAGTGTTTTTAAGTATAACTTCAACCTGTGTTAAAGATAAGAGTACTGTTGCAGCTCTGATGAGTTCTCATGGAGGAGAGCAACTGAATTGCTTGTTGAAGTTGCTGGTCATGGTGAAGATACTGGCTATGAGGTGCCTTGCCTAGTTGTTGCAGCTAAAGATGATCTGAATTCTTTTCCAATGGCAATTCAAGAATCTGCAAGGGTATACTTTCCAAACCGACTAGTATTGCATGTCTCAAGTTGACTAATTTGGTTTCTGTTACCTATGTTTTTTGGTTTGAAAATTTTTTTGCTATTAATTTCTTGACTATATGGTTTCTTGAAATAATTGGCTGGTGTAAGAAGTGTATCTTTTTGTGTTCTCAATTCTACGGAGTTGTCTAGATTGTTTGATTGCCTACTCGAATCATGTCTATCTTTGTCTTGATAGTGTGAACCTTCTTTATTAGTTTTCTCAAACCTAAGTGAGCTGGCTTGGATCAGGCATTGTAGTAACCATCTTCAATACAATATTATTTGGTTTTTGCAGGTTAGTCAGGATATGGGAATTGAGGCGCCTATTCCCATCAGTTCTAAGATGGGTGATACCAATAATATCTTCCGCAGGATTGTAAATGCAGCAGAACATCCTCATTTGAGCATTCCTGAAACAGAAGCAGGGAGAAGTCGCAAGCAATACCATAGACTCATCAATCGTTCTCTTATGCTTGTTTCAGGTACGTCTAAAGTACTTCAATTTTGGAATTTCACTGGGCTTTGGAAGATTTGCTCTCTGGGAATTGGAAAATTTCAATTTCTATTCTCCTATTAGTTGTTATTGATCGTGGAACTATACTTGTATTTGCATGTCACTCAGGTGTTATATTATCTGTCCCTGTACATGATTTGAAGTTTTTTACCTGTTTATTGTAGTACTGCTGAAAATTTTGTTACAGATTTTGTCTGGTTGAAGCTAGCCATTGTGTTCTTGCAAAAGTGCAATGGCCATATTATTGATATCGCGTAATTCTATAATCGGATCAAGTCTGTTAAACAAATTAAACCTTGTGAAGGATTAGAGTACAACTGGTTTGGAAGTCATATTCATTGCATTAGCAATCCATTTTGCTGGTTGACATTTCTACTGTTGCACATTAAATTACTTTCAACTAAATTTCAGGGTCTTCTCTTTGGTCAATTCTTGTTTGAATGAATAATTAATATATTAGGGTTATGCCTACGCACATATCTACCATGTTAATTTTTATGCTTCGTTGTCGTAGTTGGAGCTGCAGTGACTATCGTTGGGCTGGCAGCATACCGAGTCTATGCTGCAAGGAAAAATACATCTGGCTGAAGGATGAAAATTTACCCATGGATCAAGGGAATGTTGCATTTGCTCCTGATGCCCGTTAGTTTTAACTGTACAATTTTTTGACATCAGGATTTAACAGTTTGAATGGGAGAGTTCACCAGTTGAATGTGCTTTCGACACATGTACCATGAAATTAGTTATCGTCCAGGGCTTATGCAATAATAAAATTTTGCTCCGGACCTCTCCTGTTAGCCATTTTGATAGTGTAGTGCACTTTGCACCGTGTAAGTATATTTTCGTCGCGTCTTCTTTTGTTGGCATCCTTTTTTTTCTTTCCCTTTAATTTATTTCAGAATGTATAGGGTCATTGATTAAACAGAGCCTTAGGCTAAATGCAATAGGATCAAAACGACAGATAAATATAACCTAACCCAAAAACAAACTGGAGCCCCAAAACACGGTCCTAAGCAATACAGGTCAAACCGGAACGCTTATACAGCCCGGCACTAACATTGCCGTCCAACAGATCTAACAGGGCAAGGTCCAACACAGAGAGGGTGAACTTCTACAGGATCTCCTCGACTTCAAGTCTTCAACTCTTATTCAAAATTCCAAACTTCTAATAAACATGAACACCAACCGAAGGGCTAAGAAAGTCAAAGCTCAAAAACACAACGGGAGAGTTCATCAATTTTTATCTTTAGCCTTGGGGGTCATTCTTTAAGAACAAGGACAGCTAAAACGACTTAGTTATCCATTTCAAACTGAAATGAAGAATCCTCTCCAAATCTGAAAAATTAAGTTCGAATGAGTTATTTGTGCAGCTTCAAATGTTATCATACATGATTCCACGTGAACAAAGGAAGCACAAACAAAGAGAAAAAAAAAATAAAAGATCAGCCAAATTGTATATTCATTTTGATATGCACCAATTTATCTTAGTTTAACTAAAAGAAAAGTATTTACTATTAAGAATCAAACAATCACACAATCCAAAAATAAGTAGAAACATAATAAGTATAAACAGAATTAAATAATCATACAATCTAAAAATAAACACGAAAAGAAATTAACACGTAGATTCAACGTAGTTCACCAATTTGGCTACGCTACATCAGTTAACATTTTCTTATTTCTCTATGAGTTTTTGAATGGAATAGACTAGAAGAATATTACATATCTATATGCTTGATAAAAATACAAAAAGATAAAATAGCTCTAAAAAAAATTCACCTCGGGGGTGAGGCCAGCTTAGCGCGGAGTTGAATTAATGACCATGGAGTATGGTGTACAGTTCATAATATATTAATAGACTCCATATCTTAACAATTCTCCCACTTAAAGAATAATTTAGTCAATCCAATTATTTTCATTCTCCATGCCAATGTATTCAACAAAAAATAACTAGCCGTAAACATCTTTCATACTATTGTATAAAACCAACTAAAGCCTTGCACAACTCCAACTTCCCAGCATCAACATCTTTAGTCAACATGTTTGCTGAATTCTTAGTACCTTCAATTTTCTTCAAACACATCTAACATTTTTTCACCAAATTGCGAGTGAAATAGTACCCACGTCGGATGTATTTTATTTTGAAGTGATACACTAGGTTATTCACCAACTGTATGGTACTCTGACTATCAGTGAAAATAACTTCATCAAGCTGCTTCTTGCCCAACTCTTCCAAGTAATTAGTCAACCATATTATCTCCTTATCAGTTTCAGCAATTGCAACATATTCAGTCTCTGTAGATAACATAGAGATACACTTTTGAAGTTTAGACATCCAGCTCATTGCTGTTCCATCTATAATGTAGACATACCTGGATGTGCTTTTGCTAGTATTCATATCTCCACTAAGATCAGCATCAACAAAACCTTCTAATACTACCTTGCCATTCCCATAACAAAGTGATGTACTAGCTATTCCTTTCAAGTATCTCAAAAGTCACTTCACAGCTTCCCAATGTTTTTTTCCTGGATCTGACATATATCTGCTCACAGCTCCCACTGTATGTGCTATATCAGGTCTAGTACAAACCATAACATACATCAAACTCCCAACTGTAGAAGTATAGGGTACTTTTGCCATGTGATCACACTCCATAGTTGTATTGGCTAATTGATCCTTTGACAATTTGAGATGGTTAGCTAAAGGCGTGCTCCTGGACTTAGCATCATCAACTCTGAACCTGAATAACACCTTCTCAATGTATTGCTCTTGGGACAAATTTATAATTCTAGCAGACTTGTCCCGGAAAATCTTCATCCCCAGAATCTATTTTGCTGCATCCAAATCTTTCATCCCAAATTTTAATGACAGCCTCCTCTTCAGATTATTGATCTCCTCCATACTTAACTCTGCAATTAACATATCATCCACATACAAGAGTAAAATAACAAAAAGTCAGTAGACTTCTTAATATAACAACATTGATCCTTTTTATTCCTGTGAAAACTGTTTCTGCACATGAAAGAGTTAAACTTCTTATACTCCTGTCTTGGAGCCTGCTTCAACCCATACAAACTCCTCTTGAGCTTGCACACCATGTGTTCCTTACCAGGAATCTCATATCCTTGTGGTTGCTGCATGTAAATCTCTTCCTCCAGATCTCCATATAAAAATGTTGTTTTTACATCCATCTGCTCAAGGTGCAAGTTCTCTGCTGCAATAATATTTAGCAAAATTCTAATTGTGGTTAGCTTCACAACAGGAAAGAATATTTCAGTATAATCAATATATTTTCTTTGTGAATATCCCTTAACCACCAATCGAGCCTTAACCTAATTTTACCATCAGTTTCATTCTTCATCTTATAAACCCACTTGTTTAATAAAACTTTCTTCCTTACAGGTAACTCAGTTAATTTCCAAATCATTCTTCTCAAGTGACCATATCTCATCATCCATGACTTCCTCCCACTTGATTGAATCCTTCACCTACAAAGCCTCATCAAAGGATTTTGGTTCCCCTCCATCAATCAACAGCAAATAATACAAAGAAGGTGAATACCTTTTGTTGTCCCTTGAGGCAACCCAAGAGGGGGGGTGAATTGGGTTTATAAAAATTTAATGGCAAAGACAAGAAATTAGAAGAGAATAGGGAAGAGAAAAATCAACACAAGGATTTATAGAGGTTCAGCTATCCAAGCCTACGTCCTCTCCTCAAGCTCCACTTGAGAGTTCAACTCCACTATCAAATCTTCTTTGGGTGAAGATCAAAACCCTTACAATCTTAGAGCAAGCCTTTGCTCTTTACAAATCTCTTTTTCCACTCAAGAGCAATTCTTTGCTCAATGCCACACTCACAACAACAGAATCTCTCAATCAACCTTTACTTACTCAGAAAAGCCAATCAATTACAACTCAAAACAAGCTTTCAAGAAATCAATGCTTTGGCTCAAGGTTTTGAGAGAGAGAGAATGAAAAATGCTGTAATCTTAATAAATATTTGCTTAGATGGTTGTTGTAACCTCACAACAACAAAAACAAGTTGTATTTATAGTTCATTCATAAATATGGCCGTTGGGGGTGCATTAAATGCAAATAGAGCCGTTTATGTTCAGAAATAACCGTTACACCGCGTTCAGAAAAACTCAGGTTCGGCGGCCTAAGCTTAGAGTTCGGCGGCCGAACCATTTGGGGCGAAGAAACTATTCCTTTAAAACTGAACTTTCGGCGGCCTAAACTCAATGTTCGGCGGCCGAACATAGTGGACTTTCATTTCTGTTCCTCACTTTCGGAAGCCAAACTTCAGGCTTCGGAGGCAGACCCAAAACACACTTTCGGCGGCCGAAGGTTAAATGTTCGGCGGCCGAAAGTGTGGGACTTTCGTCTCTGTCCCTCACTTTCGGAAGCCGAAGGTTACACTTTGGGGGCTGGTTGAAAAACCACTTTCGGCGGCCGAAAGTCAATGTTCGGCGGCTGAACATAGGGGACTTTCGTTTCTGTCCCTGACTTTCGGAAGCCGAAAGATGACTTTAGGGGGGGCAAAAAATAATTCTTTAAATCTTTGAAAAATCATAACTTAGGCTGTAAAAATCCTTTTTTCAAACCGTTTGAACTTTTGCAACCTATATTTTTAGATCTTTCATTTTGATGAAAAATAATTTCAAAATCACTTCTTTTGGAAAATTTCATTTTGGTCCCTGAAAGTCAAGTACTTCAAAAAAATGGCCATATCTAAAAGAACTTTTAGAAATGAAAGAACCCTTGAGCCATCACAATTAATTACTTGAAATTCACAATGAATAAAATGACAATCATGCTAAATGAAAATACTTTATGATCCCTTCCTTGTAGTATGCTTCCAAAATTGGCACTTTTCACTTTTGCGATTGAAGCAATATCATTTGTTTCAATAAGGGACCTGCAAGCTCAATACAAACACTCTTGGAAATAATTAGTAGCACACCAATTGTTTATTAATCATCAAAACAAGGATTAGGACATTTAGGTCCAACAATCTCCCCCTTTTTGATGATGACAAACAATTGGTAAACAGTAGGATAATAATCATAAGTGTAGTGTGTGTATTTGAAAAATTTCTCCCCCTTAATGTGCTCCCCCTGTCAAAAATACTTTATGCCATATTTAAAAAGTGAGAAGGCACATAAGGGAGGTTTTGACTCAATGCAATGCCATGAGATGTGATGGATCCTATATGAATGAATGAGTCCCAATAAAAATGCATCTCAAATGAAGGAGCTGTAAATACACACAATATTCACAATCCAAGAGAGAAAAAAAATTAATCCAAAAGAGTCAAACAAAAATAGTCAAACAAAAATCAAGGTAATAACCAAATATAGTCAATATCCATAAAAGTTATCAAATGTATACATAAGTAATACCATCTCTCCCCCTTTTGACATCATCAAAAAAAATACCACAATATCAGAAGGGAAAGAACAACAGCAACTATATAAACAACAAAAAATATCACTGAGGCGGTTGAGGAGGTGGCACTCCAGATGACTGCTGAATGAAGTGCAAAATCTGTCTCTGCTGCTCGATCAAGATCTGCTGCTGGTCTGTAAGGCGTGCTAACTGCTGCTCCATCTGAGTCTGGCGATCAGACATCTGAGTCTGGCGATCAGACATCTGAGCAACCTGCAACTCCAGACGACCCATGGCATCATACATATCAGATGCAGTCTGAGAAGATGTACCTTGCTCGGTGGACCGCCCGGTACTAGTATCGCCTCTGGGAGCTCGCTCTGTCTCAAGGTCAGCAGGAGAAACATCATCTGACTCCTCATCAGAACTATCATGTGGCTGTGCTGCCTCGTGGGCTGTCCTGCGGGCTGCAAAATCTCTCCTAGAATTATAAAATTCATTGCCTCTTCTAACCAGACACATATGGTGGAGGGTAGCCTCAGTGTAGGGGATGTACTCACTAGACAATGGTAAGGCAGACTCGGTACCGGGGTCAACACCTAGGGCTCGGAGAAGAAGAGTAAGATGACGACCAAAGGGGAGACAGCCTCGACTCAGCCTAAGGGAGTCTGCTATAGAGTGAATCATAATATGTGGCAGGTTAAGGGCTCGACCCTCTAGCAGACAAGACACTACAAACATGTCAGAGTACGAGAGTGCAGTCCTATGACCCGATCTAGGGAGAATCTCATAGGTGACTATGTGGTGAACAACTTTAGGGAGAGTGTTGAGATCACAGGCCTTAAGTCTAGAGGGCTCCTCACGATCTACATCTCCTGAAATGACCCTAGTCTGGTGAAGGGAAGAGACCTCACCAGTGATCCACTTATGAGTGGTGGAGACAACAGCCCCAGAGTTGGGGATACCTAGGTGACGAGCAATGATGTCAAGAGTGAGGTAAACTCTCTGACCATTTACAAAACTGACTAGGTGAGGGGGAGTGTGACGGGTGAAGGTGTGTAGGTTTGCGTAGAACTCCCTAACAATCCTAGGATGGGTGTCTGCTGGAGTGATAAGAAGGTGGTCCCATCCCTGAACAATGAAGGGCTGTAGGAAACCCTGAGTGCGAAAAAGCTGAACACTATTATCATGGATTGTTCTCCCAGGATGAACAAACCTGAGAGAAAAAGGCTCAAAAGCTGGATCCTGCTCTCTAACTACAGGAAACTCAAAGGGTGGTGAGGCAGGACGGTCTGGGGAGGGAGACCCGGGAGCTCTACTGGATTGACCTCTAAAATATGGATGTCTACGGGCTGTGGTTTTTCTACCCATTTTAACTAAACAAAAGCTACAGAGGCATATGAAGAAAAAAAGAAGAAAAAATAAGCAACATTGCCAAAAAAAAATTCAGCCCATAAGCACACAAAAGCCAACCAATAAGCATCACAGTCTTATATATAAAACTTGATATATAAATTCCCAGCTAACAAGATAGCACAGCTAAATAACAACCCAGCTAATCAGTATGTGCATTTTAACAAAAAAAAACAGTTTTATAAATATACAACAAAATAACCCAGCTAACAAATTAACAAAAAAATGCCTACATTCAAAAACAAAAAAAAATAAACCAAAACAAACCAAATAACCCAACCCAGCTAACAACAGCATATATATATATATAAAATATACTCAGCAGATTCTAAATCAACAAAACATAATAAAATCACAACCCTAAAGATCAAATCAACAGAAAAAAAATAAACAAAAATAAAGAAAAATAGAGAGAGAAAAACAAAACTCACCCAAATGAAAAAGTTCGAAATGGGTTCCGTGGGAAGAGACGAAGCTGATTTTTGGTGTTGCAGAGAGGAAAACAGAGTAAAAAAGGAAGTTTTTGAAGAAAATGGGGCTCAAAACGGGCGATTTGGGACAGGGAGAGGAGGAGAGCTACGGGGAAGAGAGGGAAAGCTTCGGGGAGAGAGAGAGTCGCACGAGGAAGATGATGAGCTGTCGCGGGGGGTTTTTAAGGAACGCGCAGTTTCGGCGGCCGAACTAATCTTCGGCGGCCGAACCTGGGCAATTTTAGGGGGCCGAACTTAAATTTCGGCAGCCGAACTTCACAATGTTCGGCGGCCGAATAGAATGTTAGGCGGCCGAAAAATAAAAAGAAAAAAGACAGAAAAACATAAAATTTCCCACTTTTCATATTGCCCTTGAAATTGAAGGTTAGGGGGCCGAAAGTGCCTCCGAACCTGGAATTTTTGGGCTTCCTCCCCCTTTTTTTTTTTTTTTTTTTTTTAATTTTAAAAAAAATTAAAACTATATCAAACAACCTAACAAACTTTCAAAGAGATAATAACAGAATAATAATAAAATAAAAACACTCAACAAACAACACCATCTAGCATTCCCAATTCCCTTTTAATGAAGTTAAATCTTTCTTCATTTAGGGGTTTAGTGAAAATATCAGCTAATTGGTTGTTTGTATCCACAAATTCAAGAACAACATCACCATTTAACACATGATCACGAATGAAATGATGTCTAATGTCAATATGCTTAGTTCTAGAATGTTGAATGGGGTTCTTGGTTAAATTGATTGCACTTGTATTATCACATTTAATAGGAATGTGATCAAGAGACACTTCAAAGTCTCTTAATTGTTGCTTAATCCAAAGGATTTGATTACAACAAAGACCCGCCGCCACATATTCGGCTTCGGCGGTTGAAAGTGCAACCGAATTTTGTTTCTTGCTACACCAAGAAACAAGAGATTGTCCTAGAAGTTGACAAGTACCCGAGGTACTCTTCCTATCAAGAATGCTTCCGGCAAAGTCGGCATCCGAGTAGGAACATAAAGTAAAGGATGAACTTCTAGGATACCATAACCCCAAATGCAATGTGCCATGTAAATATCTAAGAATGCGTTTAACGGCATGCAAATGAGACTCTTTAGGACATGATTGAAAACGTGCACATAAACATACGGAAAACATGATATCCGGTCTAGATGCGGTAAGATATAAAAGGCTTCCGATCATACCTCTATAGAGCTTTTCATCAATAGGCTTACCCTTTTCATCCTTGTCAAGCTTGGTGTTTGTGCTCATTGGAGTTCTACTTGGCTTGCTACTCTCCATTCCAAACCTTTTGATTAGCTCCTTTGTGTATTTGGCTTGGTTGATGAAGATGCCATCCTTAGCTTGTTTGATTTGAAGCCCAAGGAAGAATTTGAGTTCTCCCATCATGCTCATCTCAAACTCACTTTTCATAACTTTTGAAAACTCTTCACACAAACACACATTAGTAGCACCAAATATAATATCATCAACATATATTTGCACTACAAGGATGTCATTTCCATGATTTTTGACAAAAAGAGTTGTATCCACTTTGCCTTTTGAAAAACCATTTTGCAAAAGAAAATTACTTAATCTTTCATACCAAGCTCTAGGAGCTTGTTTTAAACCATATAAAGCTTTAGACAATTTAAAAACATGATTTGGAAACTCATGATTTTCAAACCCCGGAGGTTGCTCAACATAAACCTCCTCCTCAATAAACCATTTAAAAAGGCACTTTTTACATCCATTTGAAAGAGATTAAAATTCATGTATGATGCATATGCAAGCAAGATTCTAATGGCTTCTAATCTAGCTACGGGGGCAAAAGTTTCATCATAGTCTATGCCCTCCTCTTGGTTATAGCCTTTAGCTACCAACCTAGCTTTGTTCCTTATGATATTGCCATCTTCATCAAGCTTGTTTCTAAACACCCATTTGGTGCCTATGGTGGGGTGATGTTTTGGTCTAGACACTAAGGTCCAAACCTTGTTCCTTTCAAATTGGTTGAGTTCTTCTTGCATAGCAAGAACCCAACTCTCATCACCAATAGCCTCATCTATAGATTTAGGTTCTATATGAGATATGAATGCAATATTATTACATACATGTCTAAGAGAGGATCTAGTAGTTACCCCTTGTGATGTATCACCAATTATTTGATCCTTGGGGTGATCCTTCTTGTAGGCCCAATCCTTTGGCAAGTCATGTTGGACTCCTTGACTTTGTGTAATTTGCATTTGTTGCTCTTGAAGTCCAACTTCATCTTCCTTTCCTTCTATTGAATCCTCCTTGGGTTGACATTGATCTCCATGAGATTGAGGATCTTCAATGGTCAACTCATCAAGATTACCTACAAGATCATCATCACAAGATACCTCCTTTCTAGAAGCAAAGGGATTAGATTCATCAAAAACAACATGCATTGACTCTTCAACTATCAAGGTTCTTTTATTGAATACTCTATATGATTTACTAGAAATAGAGTATCCTAGGAAGATACCTTCATCGGTCTTGGAGTCAAATTTGCCTAGATTATCCTTATTGTTTAATATGAAGCATTTGCAACCAAAAACTCTAAGATAACTAACTCTAGGTTTCCTTCCATTCCAAAGCTCATAAGGAGTTTTATTTAGGAGAGGTCTAATTAAAACTCTATTTGAAACATAACAAGCCGTATTTATGGCTTCCGCCCAAAAATAAGTAGGTAAATTATACTCTCTTAACATAGTCCTCCCCATATCTAAAAGAGTTCTATTTTTTCTTTCAACAACACCATTTTGTTGGGGAGTCCTAGGAGATGAAAAATTATGAGTGATCCCTAACTTATTGCAAAAAGTTTCAAATTTTTCATTTTCAAATTCTCTACCATGATCACTCCTTATAGAAGAAATTTGAGAACCCTTTTCATTTTGAACTTTCTTTGTAAAACTTTTAAAAGCATCAAAACAATCATCCTTATGAGCAAGGAACACAACCCAAGTATACCTAGAGTAGTCATCAACTATAACAAACCCATAATGCATGCCACCAAGACTAGCTACTCTAGTTGGACCAAATAAATCCATATGCAAGAGTTGCAAAGGTCTAGAAGAGATTACCTTATTAATAGCTTTAAAGGAACTCTTAACTTGCTTACCCATTTGACATGCATCACATACTTTGTCCTTTTCATATTTGATCTTTGGAAGACCATCAACTAGCTCATCTTTGCTCAAATTTTTGAGGAGATCCATGCTAGCATGAGAAAGCCTTCTATGCCAAATCCAAGAGTTATCACTAATAGACACAAAGCACTTCATATCTTGGTTAGTCATAGCTTGTAAGTCAATAAGATAAATATTCTCAACTCTTTCACCAACAAACAATATTTTGTTATCCGACATTCTAGACACAAAATATGATTTTGGCTCAAAGATAACTCTACAACCTTTATCACATAATTGACTCACACTTAACAAATTATGCTTCAAACCATCAACTAATAGAACTTTATCAAGAATAGGAGAGTTTTCCTTACCGACTTTACCTATACCAACAATTTTACCTTTTCCATTGTCTCCAAAGGTTACTTGTCCACTTCCGTCTTTCTTTTCAAGAGAGATGAAGTGATTTGAGTTTTCGGTCATGTGCCTTGAACATCCACTATCTAGATACCATTTGCTTTCAATTTTGAGGATTTCAAGCACACCTAAAAGAAAGAATTCAAACACTTTTAGGTACCCAAATGTACTTGGGTCCTTGGGGGTTAGTCATTCCACTATCCAATTTCCATATGCTACCATAACCAAGATGCAATTTTCTAATAGAGCACTTATAGTTGGTGTGACCAAACTTGCCACAATAGTGACAATGACCATTGAACCTTCTTACTCTAGGTCCATAGGTGAGTGAGTGTGTTTGAGTTCTCATGTGGCCATTTCTCCTTTGCTTATTAAAAGCGTGTGAGCAAGAGATATGATTAGAGTGGTGATTTTGTGAACTTGAAGTGTGTGTTCTATAATGATCATTTCTCTTATATGCAAATTGCCTAGGTGTGTGTCTTATATGAGTGTTGTAACTAGTGGATTGGTGTACATGTGCATTCCTTGTAGGTGCATTCCTCATAGACATATTGCTACTAGAAACTTTAGGCACATTTCCATTTGAGCTAGAAACCTTAGGTTCATGTGAGTTGGTAGCTTTAACAAAAACGGTTTTAGAAAAATTTGCTTGAGTTGATTTATCATAGCCAAGGCCATACTTGATGCTTGGAGACCTTTGAGAGTCTAAAATCTCATCAAGTTTGTCCTTGCCTTTTAAAAATTTTGAAAGATAATTTTTCAACTCAAGGATTTCATTTTTCAAATTTTTATTTTCTAGTGAGAGCTCATCTAAGGATTTTTGTAAAGAATCATTTGAGGGTAAAGGTTCCTTAAGTGAGTTCTCACTTTCCTTTTTAAAGCTAGCTAACTCACATTTCAAAATTTTATTTTTCCTATGACTCTTTTCAAGCTCATCATTCGTTAATTTTAAAGCACCTACAAGTTCATCATATGAAAACTCAACATCATCATCATTTAAAGTAAAGTCATCAAGAGTAGTTACCTCATCGGAGCTTTCCTCTAGAGCCATGAAGCACATGTTGGCAATTTCATCACCAACCTCCTCTTCTTCGGAATCACTTGACTCATCCCATGTTGCTTTGAAGGCCTTCTTCTTGAACTTCTTGATAGGCTTCTTCAACTTGGGACAATCCACTTTGTAGTGACCCGGCTTATTACATTCATAGCAAATGACTACTTCCTTTTTGCTTGATTCACCCTTTTCCTTTCTAAAATTCTTCCTTGGGATGAACCTTTTATTTTGGAGAAGCAACTTCCTTATTCTCCTAGTTACCAAAGCCAATTCTTCCTCACTTATCTCTTCTTCTTCCTCACTAGTATCTTCGGAGGCTACCCTTAGAGCAATGTTCTTTTTCATCTTGCTAGGTTCCTCCACTTGCTCTCTCTTTAGAGTCATCTCATAGTCAATGAGATTTCCCAAGAGTTCATCCAATTGCACTTTGGTTAAGTCTTTGGCATCCTTTAAGGAAGTTACCTTTGGTAGCCATTCTTTAGGTAGACATCTAAGGATTTTCTTCACCAACTCTTCATTTGTGAATGTCTTCCCTAGAGATTTCATTCCTCCAATGATCTCAATGAACCTATCATACATTTGGCTAATAGTTTCATCGGATTTCATCTTGAACAACTCATATTGATAGATGAGGGATTCCATCTTGTTTTCCTTGACTTGATTGGTACCTTCATGAGTGACAACCAAAGCATCCCAAATTTCCTTGGCAGTGGACTTCATGCATACTTTGTTGTACTCACTTCTACTAAGGGCACAAAACAAGATGTGAATGGCTTTGTCATTGAGGGCTACCCTTCTCTTCTCTAGCTCGCTCCATTCACTCTTAGGTTTTTGCTCTTGGTTTCCATCAATAAATCTTGTGGGAAAGAAAGGCCCATTCTCTACAATGTCCCACAAATCAACTCCTTCCGATTTAAGGAAATAATACATTCTATTTTTCCAATATAGAAAGTCATTTCCATCAAAGAAAGGTGGTCTCACAACCGATTGACCTTCTTGAGAATTGAGGGCTGCCATTTGATCTTTACTCCAAGATAATTATATCTTCAATAAAGGGAGACTTAGCTCTGATACCACTTGTTGTCCCTTGAGGCAACCCAAGAGGGGGGGTGAATTGGGTTTATAAAAATTTAATGGCAAAGACAAGAAATTAGAAGAGAATAGGGAAGAGAAAAATCAACACAAGGATTTATAGAGGTTCAGCTATCCAAGCCTACGTCCTCTCCTCAAGCTCCACTTGAGAGTTTAACTCCACTATCAAATCTTCTTTGGGTGAAGATCAAAACCCTTACAATCTTAGAGCAAGCCTTTGCTCTTTACAAATCTCTTTTTCCACTCAAGAGCAATTCTTTGCTCAATGCCACACTCACAACAACAGAATCTCTCAATCAACCTTTACTTACTCAGAAAAGCCAATCAATTACAACTCAAAACAAGCTTTCAAGAAATCAATGCTTTGGCTCAAGGTTTTGAGAGAGAGAGAATGAAAAATGCTGTAATCTCAATAAATATTTGCTTAGATGGTTGTTGTAACCTCACAACAACAAAAACAAGTTGTATTTATAGTTCATTCATAAATATGGCCGTTGGGGGTGCATTAAATGCAAATAGAGCCGTTTATGTTCAGAAATAACCGTTACACCGCGTTCAGAAAAACTCAGGTTCGGCGGCCTAAGCTTAGAGTTCGGCGGCCGAACCATTTGGGGCGAAGAAACTATTCCTTTAAAACTGAACTTTCGGCGGCCTAAACTCAATGTTCGGCGGCCGAACATAGTGGACTTTCGTTTCTGTTCCTCACTTTCGGAAGCCAAACTTCAGGCTTCGGAGGCAGACCCAAAACACACTTTCGGCGGCCGAAGGTTAAATGTTCGGCGGCCGAAAGTGTGGGACTTTCGTCTCTGTCCCTCACTTTCGGAAGCCGAAGGTTACACTTTGGGGGCTGGTTGAAAAACCACTTTCGGCGGCCGAAAGTCAATGTTCGGCGGCTGAACATAGGGGACTTTCGTTTCTGTCCCTGACTTTCGGAAGCCGAAAGATGACTTTAGGGGGGGCAAAAAATAATTCTTTAAATCTTTGAAAAATCATAACTTAGGCTGTAAAAATCCTTTTTTCAAACCGTTTGAACTTTTGCAACCTATATTTTTAGATCTTTCATTTTGATGAAAAATAATTTCAAAATCACTTCTTTTGGAAAATTTCATTTTGGTCCCTGAAAGTCAAGTACTTCAAAAAAAATGACCATATCTAAAAGAACTTTTAGAAATGAAAGAACCCTTGAGCCATCACAATTAATTACTTGAAATTCACAATGAATAAAATGACAATCATGCTAAATGAAAATACTTTATGATCCCTTCCTTGTAGTATGCTTCCAAAATTGGCACTTTTCACTTTTGCGATTGAAGCAATATCATTTGTTTCAATAAGGGACCTGCAAGCTCAATACAAACACTCTTGGAAATAATTAGTAGCACACCAATTGTTTATTAATCATCAAAACAAGGATTAGGACATTTAGGTCCAACACCTTTTTGGTGACTTGGTAGCCCTGGTAGATCTCCTCAACATTGGTGCAGGTGTGACTGGCTGCTGTTCTGGTTCTACAACAGTGTTTTATGGATTCTCTTGTGGTCTTACTGTAACATCACTAGGTGAAATTTCCTGCAACTCAACCTTAGCTCCCACTTCTTTTGCATCTTCATTTTGCACCCTAGACTTGTCCTTATACAAGATATTCTCATCAAGTGTCACATCACAATGTCTCAAGATCTTTCTGTTCTTATTATTCCAAAATCTGTACCCAAACTGATCCTAACCATACCCAATGAAATAACACTTTAAAGCCTTTGTGTCAAGTTTGTCTCTCTTTTCTAGATCAATGTGAACATAGGCAGCACACCCAAAAGTCCGTAGGTGAGTAAACTTGACCTCCTTACCCAACTAAACTTCTTCTGGAATTTTGAAACCCAAAAGAATTGAAAGGCCTCTATTTATCAAATATGCTGCTGTGCTCAATGCATCTGCCCAAAACATGTTTGGCAGCCCAGCATGTAGCCTCATGGTTCTTGCTCGCTCATTCAACATTCTATCATCCTTTCAGCAATCCCATTCTATCTTGCGTTGCCAGGAACTATCTTGGTGCACCTGATTCCCTCATCAGCACAGAACTTATTGAATTCTATAGAATCATACTCTCCTCCATTATCAGACCTTAGGCATTTGATCTTCAACCCTGTCTAATTTTCAACTTCAGCCTTCCATCTCTTAAAAGTGGTAAACACATCTAATTTGTTTCAAGAAGTAAACCCAAATCCTCCTACTGAAGTCATCAATGAAGGTAACATAATATCTCGAACCACGAAGAGAGAAAACTGGGGATGGCCCCCATATGTCTGTATGTATTAGTTTTAACCGTTCTGCCTTTGGTTCTCTAATAGCCTTTGTGAAACTGACCTATTTCTGCTTTCTTAAAATACAACTCTCACATAGACCCATATCAACAGATTTTAACCCTTGTGGATACCCTTTCAAAACTAGCATCTTCATCCCTTTCTCGCTCATGTATCCAAGCTTGTTGTGCCACAGACTTGACCTCGATGTACTGTCAACCGCAGCAACCATGTCCGAACACCCTGCAGTAGTATATAAAGTTTCAGATTTTGTGTCCCGTGCTATCACCATAACTCCTTTTATAATTTTCCAGAAACATCCTGCAACTTCCACTTACCCCCACTTGAGGTTTGGATATATACATCCCCCTTTCCAGCAATCTCCAAGGCTTTATTATCAGTAAGATACATCTTCCCATAATTTCTGGACTTGAAATTATGGAATAATTGTCTGCTCGGAGAAGAATGGAATGATGCACCTTAATCAAGTATCCATGAGTTAATCAGACTATCCACACTAAGAATTAAAGCAAAGCATTACTAATGTCATCTGCACAATATACAGAATCATCATTTTCATGAGACTTGTTCTTTTGACCTTTCTTCTTCTTAGGTTTAAGACAATCCTTTTTAATGTATCTCTTTTTACAACAGCCGTAACAAACAACCTCGTTTCTGCCATGAGATTTCTTCCGCTCCTTTGACTTCGATAGACCATTTTTACTATGGTTTCCCTTCAACTTGTTCCTGCCCCTACCCTCGATACTAAGTGCATCACCAGATGAATCCCTGGTTTTCCTTTTATAAATGCTCTCGCTCATGACAACATCTCAAACTTTATCAAACTTTAACTTTTCAGACCCACGTGAACTGCTAATTGCAGAAATAATAATATTCCATGACTTAGGTAGAGAGGATAATAAAATTAGGGCTCTTATCTCATCATTAAAATTAATCTTGATAGAGCTTAATTGACTGATGATCACATTAAATTCATTAATATGACCTGTGACAGATCCACTTTCAGACATCTCCAAATTAAACAAACGACGCATCAGATATACCTTGTTAATGACCGACGGTTTCTCATACATGTTCACTAGAGCTGCCAGCAATCCTGCATTCGTTGTCTCCTTAATGATATTGAAGGCAACATTTCTCGCCAACGTCAAACGGATCAACCCTAGTGCCTCCCAATCCTTCAAATTTCAAAGCTCCTATTTCATAATTTCTGGCTTCTCCCTTGACAGGGGTTCATGGAGGTTTTTCTGATATAAATAATCTTCAATCTGCATCTTTCAGAAACCAAAATCGGTTCTCTCAAACTTCTAAATTCGAACCTTCGACCTTTCTATCATCTTTTCAGATTGTTATGATATGAACCAAAACTCTGATACCAGTCGTTAAGAATCGAATAATCACACAATTCAAAAAATAAGCATGAAAAGAAATAAACACACAGATTTAACATGGTTCACCAATTTGACCACGTCCACAGTGGCTAGAGTTTTCTTATTTTTATATGAGTTTTTGAATGGAATACACTAGGAGAATATTATATATATATATATATATATATATATATATATATATATATATATATATGTCCAGGAAAAATGCCTTACACCCTGCCAACTCAACGCGAAGTTGGATCCGCAACTGTGGAAAATGGGATACAATTCATAATATATTATTAGACTCCATATCTTAACATTCATATAGCTATGGAGACAGAACTCATATTTTTTAGTGGAAGGATGTGTTGTCCCCGGAAAGCATAGGAGACAATCTACATGTGGTGAAAACAAAAGAGGACAAAGCTCTTTCAGTAAATTTAAATTTGATTTAATTTATTAATTTAGAAACATTCAAGGTTTAATGCATAATAATTACAGTGATGATGATGAAGAAACTAGAAAAGGAACCCGGAATCTATATAGGAATCAAGAAATTTAATTCCCTTTGATTGGTTTGAAACTGCCAGTATCGTTAAAGTTGAATCACAGAGGGAGAGAGAATTTGCTCGTGAGAAATCAAATCGCTCACAGCTCAATTTGCTTGTACAATGAAATAATTTTTCCACTGCAACCCATTTTATCCTTCTCTTTCTCACTCTGAGCGCATGTAGCAAGAAGATATAGCTCTTCCATTAGATGGGCCTGTGCCTATAAGCAGCAAAGGTGGATGTATTTTGAGTATCACTTCTGTTTTGCCACTCTCCTTTGGGAACACTGGCAAGGATTGGCCTCTCAATCTGATACTCTCCACCACATTCCCTTTCTAGTTTCACACAATAATTCCTAAACCCTTCAACTGTTACTTGAACCCTAAAATCCAAATTAAACAGCAACTTCATCTCCATTCTGTTCATTTCTGCTGTGCTTACTCCTCCTATTTTTGCATAGTAAGCATTGTTGTAACACCTGCAATTCAAGATGAAAATCAAAATAACAAGTTATGTCAAACTTAACATCTTGTTTCCTTACAACTCCCGAATTTTCCTAATAATATATTCGTGTTTTGTTTCTGATCTTATATGGGATTTTGGTATTGAACATCCCACGAAGAAACTGAATCTGCTCTGTGATCTATCATTGAATAAGAAGTTGAAACAATGACTCAAGGAATCACAGGCTCATAATATAGGCTTACTCACTGTAAAAGGAAAGATTAAAGATAGAACCTGATTCATCATTCCCCATGAAAGTTCATCTATAAAGGTAAGCATAATTTTAAACACAGAAAAATAAGCAACTTCATACTCAAAAGCCCAACAAATTTCTTAAGATAATTGATGAAAGATCCGAACTTTTTAGCCAAATCTACTCTAGATTTAAGAATCCTTTCTGGGTTTAATCAAATGATGCAATAACTTACTCATCATCTAAAAATTTTGCAGCTACCATGATGCTGGTGATCAGAAGACGATGAACATTGAAAGAAGTGAGACATGCATCCATCTGATGTAGAAATCTTTCCATGTATATATACGCAACAACAAAGCAAGAATTGCTGCACTTTGAGTACTTAAAGATTCGTTCAATATAAAGCCTGATGCTCAAAGATGGTGATCTTGATCCATGGAAGACTGTAACAACATCTTTCTTTCTTGATCCATCTAAAAATCTTTCATTCTTTTGAATACATCTCTCAAGAACAGATGCAAGAAGCACCAACACCCGAGGAATTCCTGAAACTCTTCCCCTAGATTCATATAATCCTAAACTTGAATATATTTCTGATTCAGACATAGCTATGGAACAATTATTTGAAGTTACAAATCTGACAAGCTTTATAGCTATATATATAGGGCTTGTTTTTGGAGGTATAAATATCTGGAATTTTTCCTTTTCTTTCAGGGAAAGTTAGATTGGAACATAATTATGTGACCTTAGAAATTAAAGAACTCTATCCCCTTGTGGGCCAATTGGCAGAATAAATCAAACTTTATATTGCACTATAGAAAGTTCCTTGTAGACTATGAGCACCAAGGAATACTCAAATAGTATGTACTGTGGTATATGAGCCCATGTGTTCGTGTGTTCCTATCTTCAACAAAAAAAAAATAAAAAAATACATGTGCTGCACAAGGAGATAAAGAGGGAAAAGTTTTGAGTGTTGATTTAGGGTATTGCAGTTTGCAGGAATATTAGGTTTGATTTATGTCTTCCTTTCTCTCGTATGCATATAGGGATGAGTATTTATTCAATTCAGATTAAAATCGAATCGAGTTGAATAATCAAAACTAAAATTTAGAATTTTGTTGATACCGAACCAAATAGAACTAAAATAAAATTGATTTGAATCAAACCGTTCGAATTGGACTTTTTAATAAATTTTTACTTGTGTTTTAACATTTAAATGAAGTATAGAATTTTAGTTTTTGCTAATAATAACCATAAAACAAGAAAAACTAACAAACTTTAAATTTTATATATTCGTCCATATAAAATCATCTAAAAATAACTATTTAGTTTGGTTCAGTTTTGTAAAAAAAAATTTGTTCAAAACCAATCATAGAGAAATAACCAAAATTTTCTAAAAAATATTAAAATTGAATCGAAAATAAAATAAAAATAAAAATTTTAAATTAATTCAATTTAATAAGTCAGAATAATATATCTGGAGTATTCAATAATTAGCGTAACAAACAGGAAATGAAATTCCTTTATTGTTGGAAATTGTATAAAAAATTTTGATAGGGAGGTGAGATAATATTCTAGGTTGATAATTGAAGGCAAGAAAGAGATTTAGGTAGTAATGAAGATTTGGGTTGAACCTCATATTGTTGGAATCTATGTTGTTGGCCATATTCTTTTCACACCAATTTGGGCTTATAGTTGGATTAGAATCAGACTACTCACCAGATGTGGATGACATAATATGCCATTTTCAGTAGTGGTGGCAATGTCATTTTTTCTTATAATAAATAATTATGGACACACTAAATTAGTATTTTATATTAATAAATTATTAGTCAATTTCCAATTATTCTCCTTAACCTATCAATCAAATTTTATAATCCTTTTATTAATCATTTATCTTTGATTTGAGGTACTAAATGTCTGTTTAATATTGAATTTGGAGTTTAAAAAAGTATTTTTAGAAAAAAAAAACCACCATTTTGAATGCTATGGACAAAAATAGTTTAGGAAAAATTATTTTGAAATTATTTTTTTAATAATTTTTAAATAATATTTTTAAAAAATATTTTTTAATAGCAAATGATTAAATCTCTAAATATACAAGTGATAAAGAACAAGAAGAATACGCAGATTTCTAATATATTGAATCTCAAATTACTAATGCAAATAGATATGTAAATAATTGGCAAATACTTTGATGAAGATCGATTTTTAATATAATAAAAATTCAAGTCAAAGTTAAATTTTGGAGAAGAGTTGCGAACTCAATAAATCATTTTTTATTTAAAAAATAAGTTATATTCCCTCAAATTTATTAAACCTAAACAGTTAAATTAGACTTTAAATTTAGCCTTTCATCAAAATAAATAAGTCTAATATTTAAATAATACTAAAATAGACTAAAAATTATGCTATTTAAATAGGGATTTTTGTAGATTTAGATTTATAAAAATATTTATTATATTTACTTGTAAAATTGAGATCGGAAGAAGTGAAGTTGGATATTTAGAGTTGGATTCGAAAAGGCTGTTTAGCGCCTGTTTGCGGAGCATCAGACTTAAGGTCTGGTGCCTCTCTTAAATAATTTTTTTTTTTTTTTTTGAAATAGGGATTGGGGGAGTCAAATCTTAGACCTTTCAAGGCTACAGGATGCACTTCCCACCAGGTTAAGTCTTGGAGTGCTCTTAAATAATTTTTTTAACATTGTAATTTTTTATTTTGTTTAATATTTTGTTAATATTGAAATTTTTTATTTTTTTAATATTTTTTTAATATTGAAAATTTTTATTTTCAGTATTAAATTATTAAAATTCTTTTTAGTATTAATTTGTTTTTGGTATTAAATTATTTTTTTGCAGTCATCCAACATTAATTTTACAAATAAAATTAAAATATTTTATATATAATTATTATTTCAATATATTTAAATATTTTATATATAATTATTATTTCAATATATTTAATTGTTATTAAACATAAAATTTATTAAAATCTTACAAATTTTAATATAAATGACTCATCAATTCATATTATAAATTATTTATATGTATTAAAATTTATCAAATATTTCATAATTTTTTATTCACATAAAATATTAACGTTTAGATGAAGTTAATAATTTATAATAAATAATAATAGTGAAAATAATGATATGAATAAATTTAATTTAACAGATAAGAATGATATTAATAACAATTAAATTCAATTATATAAAATTCATAATAATAATAATGTTTTTGATGACATCGAACGATGACCATGTAAATGACCGCTCATGATGGCGCTTTGTTTAAATTATAAATAATTACTAAATACAATTTGAAATTAATAAGATTTCAAAAAAATATTAATATTTTTTAATTTAAGTTAACATGATACGCATTTTAAAATAAAATAAAATATTAGAAATTCAAAATATTAACAACTAATTACATACATTACAAATTAACTATTTTTTTACATCTCTCAAATTTGCGCCCTTTACTTGATCGTTTAGCAGATTTAAATATTTTTTTATATTTTTTGTTTCAAATAATTATATATATTCGCTTCATAATTTGTATATTCACCTCCTCTTAATATCAATATGTCGATCAGTACACTCTTAAAATTATACAATAAATAATTCAATTGTAACGATCCGGAAACCGGACCGCTACCGGCGCTAGGATTCAGATCGACTTAAGGTCGCCGGAACCCGTAGCAAGCCTAACATACAACCTGTCATATCTGATAAAATCCCATACATGATCATACATTTTCATAAAAATTTTAAACTTTTCATATACCAAGCTTGACCTGTGCATGCATCATAACTGTAAACATAAAAACCCCATACTGGAGCCCTCATCAAATGCTCCAGTTGGGTCAACATCTCATACATCAAGCTTGGTTCAACATAACTTATCATTAAAACATTTACATAAAGATTATGTACAAAAGAGATTAACCATACATTAGGGACAAGCACAATACTAATCCTCATTACATTACTGAACAATACCTTATATTACGTTACATGTCCACTACTAATCTATTACATAGACTATACCATAACCTTGCTGACTTTCCCATAGCTACCTGTGCTCCTGCAAACCTGGGGGTTAGGGGAGAGGGGTGAGCTACAAAAGCCCAGTGAGCAGAACAGTGAAAATAATTTAATAAACATATGCTTTCATGGAATGCATCACAAAACAAACAATTCACATCATGGATGGACTGACCCAAAAATCCCTCTACTCTGTGCCCGGCCCTCGGTGGAGCTCCTAACATAAGCTGTGTGCCAGGGGCGTAGTGCAAGCCACACCTGGTCTTTCCTGTACTCTGTGCCAGGAGCATAAAATGGCAACCCTGGTTTTTCATTACATAACATAATATCTAGAGGGCTAATGGGTCGTCCTGTTGTCCATCCACATCAACAACCAATTATGCAATGCGGCATATTCGTGAAATCTAATGCATCCAACCTATTTCATATACATGATGCATGAACATGCTTAAAACATTTGATTTCTTGAAATAAAAGATTAGCTTAGTTCTACTCACCTCTGGCTGACTCTGAACTAACTCTGAAGCAGCTATCTCACTGCTGATCACCTCGGTTTCTCAAGTCCGATCCTACACAGGTGGACTCAAATGAGGGACCAAACATATTCTAACATGACTCTAAACAACTCCCCAAAAACCCCCTAAAACATCATAAAACATGCATGCAAAACAAGCAAAGGAAGGTTGGGCAGGGGACTTGATAAGCGGTTGTCGAAGCCGTCAAAAATAAACCTATTATCAATCAACAAATAAATTTGCAGATAGTAGCAATAGGGTCGAACCACAGGGAATTGACACCAAGTATCTTCCTAATAATGACTAAGGCAAGTAATAACAAATAAGTAAAAGAGGGGGGTTTGTTTTGATGAGTTAAAAGCTAAAAGCACAAGAGAACAATAATTTAAATAAGTGAGAATATCAATGGGAAAGAGATTCTAGCTGAAGTGTGAGCTTAATTCAGTTTGTTCAGAATTGATCATTGATTATTAAAGACTCCTATTTGATTTCAATAAATCAGTTTTGGTTGTGGAAGACGCTTCTCACAATCCAAATTCCTCCTTAGTTCTAGTTTGATTAGGAAACGTTCGCTAATCAATCACTAATCAACAAGTCGCCAAGGAACGTCCTTGGGGCATTGTAGCATCGAACAACTGTTGATTGCATTAAGACTTAGAGAAACCCAATTCTATCCTTGCCAACCGCGTGGTCAAGTTTAGATCATACAACCTGATTAAATGTGTATTTGAACAATCTAAGCAATTACGGACCTAAATCATTCAAACAATATTACTAAGCAATTTAAAAGCAATGGGCCCTTATTGATTCTAAAAGCAAAGTAATATTTAAAGAAAAGGTCAGATTGCATAAATATTGAAACAAACAAGAGTTCAACAATGGAGTATTAAACCTCCCAATTCATCACAAATCTGAATATTCTCAACTTCAACTAGAAAATAATGAATTTAGCCACTCATGGTGACTAAAATACAAAAATAAAGAAGAAAAGAAAGAAAGAAAGTTTCTGCTGTGTTGCTGGAGAGTTTCCGATGATGGCAGATGCTGAAAGATGATGATTCTATGCTGGTTTGGATGTTGCCCTTATATAGCTGGAGAATCCCAATTCCAATTTGATTAGGGTTTTGGAATCTCAATTTGATTTGGTCTTCTTTGTAGTCTTTGATTCCTCTTTGGATTTTGTATTTGATTGAGAATGGAACTCTCTAAGTGAAGGGCGTGGCTCTTGGGACTGATCTTGTGGTGTTTGAAGTGGACTTGGACTTCTTTTCTTTGAATTTCTAATTTCTGCTCTTTTCCCGCCTCTTCTGTATTTTCTGCTATTAAAGTGACTTGGGCAAATCCTGCGAGTGACTTGGGCAAGTCACTTGCCCAATCTGCCCTAATCACTCTCTGGGATTCAGTCCAGTTTTTGCCTTTGACTCTGCGAATGACTTGGCCAGTTCCTGCGAGTGACTTGGGCAAGTCACTTTGACCCAATCACTTTTCCAGCTTTTTCTTCACTTTTTCTCCAACTTTTTAATTTCTTCCTTTTCTGTAAAAACATAACAAAAACACAAAATAAGCTAGAAAAATGTGTAAATAAACAGTAAGAGATATGATAAAAATGTGGCTAAATTATGCTTGATCAAATACCCCCACACCTAGCTTTTTGCTTGTCCTCAAGCAACAAACAACTTAGTCAATCAAGCTCCTTTTTCTTTTGAGCCTAAGTACCACTTAATCAGCCCCCCTAGACTCCTAAATTGAAACACTACAGTGTAGGATGCATGTACTAAGGTTGTCCCCTTCTTTCCTTGTTTCCTATCGCTCACCATGGCCAAGGGAAAGTTTTTTATTTGATCATGCTTATTAATTTATATTAGGTTTAATGCAATCCCTTAAGAGTGACTTGCCCTATCTTAAGTATTTTTAATTACCAGCACTTTTTATCCTTGCCTGAAAAAATCACCAACCTTTTTACGCGATGGTGCATATGGGTGATACACCCCCGGTTACTCAGTTGGTCACTTGTCCAAGTGGCTACTAGCTCTGTTCATAATCTTAGACCATCGAAACTTTATTTGCTTGAAAAAGTCACTGACCTTTTTACGCGATTGTGTACATGGGTGATACACCCCCGGTTACTCAGTCAGTCACTTCTCCAAGTGGCTTTTAGGCACAGTTCATAGTCTTAGATCATAGGAACAGGTTGTGCTTTTTGTGCTTTTTGATTTGCTGAGTTTTTCTTTTTTCTTTTTCCTTTTTTATAACAATTTGGGCAAATCAACTTAAGAGAATTACACTAACTTTTTATTGCATGTATTTTATTTTCCTTTCCTATTGGCCACAGCAGGTTCAAGGACTCAATTCAAGAAAAAGAACTTTCTAAGTAAAGGCTACACACTGTGCATGGTTCAATTTAGGTTTAAAGGGTTGGATAATTTAATGGGGTCATGAGGTAAGGAACTCTTTTGACTTAGTCATCTATGCTGAGTAAAGAAATACGCTAGAAAAACAAAGTTCTGTGTGTGTGTGCATATGTGTGGTAGAGAAGAAAAAATTTCTGGTGTGTGAAAGATGTAAGACCTAAGCAAAAATAAACAAAAAGGATGTAGAAGAAAACGCAAAAATAAACAAAAAGGATGTAGAAGAAAACTAAACATGTAAGCATGGTGAAGAAAAGAAATGTTCCCCAAACACCCCCACACCTATCCCAAACATTGCCCCCCAATGTTAAAACATGAATATGAAGAGAATTAATAAGGAGAAGGAAAGGGACTGCCTGGGATGTGGGTGATTTGGGCAAATCGCCCCAGTGATTTGGGCAAGTCACCCAGCCAAATCACTGTATTTGCTGTTCTGTGGGCAGGAAGTGATTCACCAGTATTTGAAGCAAGTGCTCCACATTGTTCATTCTGGTCTCAATTCTGTCAAGACGAGCCTGTATTGACTGGTTAGGGGCTACGTCTTCATGGACTTGATTCTGGTCCTGCTGTGGTGCTTCTGGAGGTGCTCTTTGTGCTGGTTCATTGACTCTCACTTCTGTTGTTGCTTCTTGAGGTGCAGGATGCTGAGAAGTGGATGGTTGACTGGCTTTCCTTTTCCTGAACACACGCTCATGGCGTGGTGTGAGTGGTCCTGCATGGGAAAGAGAAAAAATGCCCCCCACTTGGCGTAGCAACCCCATATCATCTAATGATCGAAGGTCCAGTGGAGTTTGCTTACCAGTGGGGGTGAGGTCAGTATGGGCAGGGTGTAACAGCTTCTGATTCACTGCTATGGCAGTGATCAGATGCCCAAAGATCAGTGGCCTATTGTATTGTATGATGCTTGAGATTTGTGTTGCTACCCAATATCCTAAGTGAATTTTCTGTTGTGTGTGCATACACCACAGAATGTAAAGTTCTGTTTTGGTTAGGACGTTAGGTGCATCCTTTCTCCCAGAAAAGGTATAGGCCAAGAATCTGTGCAGGTATTTGAGGCTGGGATTCCTCAGGTACAGGTCTTTGGACCTGGTAGGCAAGTAAGAATCTGGAGGGTTATCACATAACTCCAGATAGGCATTGCTGGGATTGAAGTCAGTAGGAAAATCCCAGGTGGATCCATGGCATTCAGAGCCCATGGCAACGCCAAACTCATGCATGGACAAGCGAAATCGCTGTCCCAAAAGTCTGAATCCAATTACATCATGTGTGTACAGATTGTGCATTGCATGCTTATCAAAGTAAAATGTAGTGTAGAACTCTTGCGTGAGTTCAGTGAAAGAAGGGAGGTGAAGGTAGAAGAACCTGTCCCAACCAATGGCAGTGATTAGAGAGCGTACCTGGGCATGGAGTCTCAGGGTGGCAAGAGTGTCATGATGAAGGCATTTACCTGGATGGTGTGGTAGGGACGAGATTCTGGCAAGCCTGGCCCTTTCTGAGGCTTTGTTGAATGTGAGTGCCTGGCTGATGTGATCAGGGCATGACGGCTTGGGCAAGTCACTGGGTAATTCGTCCCCTTCACTGATTGCGGGAGGTGTACCAATGTGGATGTCTGAATGTTGCTCGGTGTCAGGCGGGGGTGGTGACGGTGTCCTGGGTCTTTTCTGACCACTGGTGGTGGAGGGCGTGGTCTCTTGAGGCGTTTCGCCTTCTTGAATGTCCGTCGCGACTGATGGGGAAGGAGGTGGTGGTGGGGACTTCAATGGCGACCTAGTCCGGCGGCGGTAGGTCTGCGCCACTGGGCTTTCTGAGTTTCTTGCTTCGACTGTCACTCCGATGTTGACGTCGTCGTTGTTTGGCACTGATGGAGGGCTGTCCATTGCTTCCTCGTCGCTGTCAGTGGGGAGGCGGACGGGCCTAGGCATTCCGCGTCGCCTCCACATTCCGGGGCCGCCGGTGGCCATCATCTTGCTACGGGCCATGGTGCTTCTTGATGTCGCCGGTGGGTAGGATCTTGAAAGAGAAGGAGAAGAGGAAACAAAGATTGCGTAAGGAAAAAGAAATAATAAAAAAAATGAAAGAGAAATAACTTAAAGTGATTTGGGCGGTTGAACTGCCCTGATCATTAATTGCTGCTCTTCTGGATTCTTTGACAGGATGATTTGGGCTAGTGATTTGGGCAAATCACTTGGCCAAATCACTTTTCCTCATTGCAGTGCTATGTCGGTACTCCTTGTGATGATGTGCTGAATGGGTGTCTTGGCCTGGTGATCTGGTCAAATCACTTGGCCAAATCACTCATTGGGTTCGACCGACTTGTTTGAGCTTATTCTCCCTGTCGATGTGCCTGTCGATTTGGGCATATCACCTGCCCCAATCACTTTTAACTATGCTACAGTCAGATGATCTGCCCCAGTGATTTGGGCAAATTGCCACAGTGATTTGGGCAAATCACTTCATCTGGGCTGCCTCCCAGTAGCGCCCTGTTTTCTGTCTTAGGCTGGACAGCAGTATCTTACTCAGTAGTTTGGGAAAGGGGATCCAAGGGAACCTCTTCCACAAGATGGGCAGTGAATTCTTCATAAAATCTCTTCAAACGGTGCCCATTAACCTTAAAAACTTTGCTTGTTTGTGGGCTCCGTATGTCAATAGCTCCATGTGGATAGATGTGCTCAACCAAGAATGGCCCAATCCACCTAGACCGAAGCTTCCCAGGGAATAATTTGAACCTGGAATCAAAGAGCAAGACTTTATCTCCCACCTGGAAGTGTTTTCTGGAGATATTCTTGTCGTGGAAGGCTTTAGTCTTTGCTTTGTAATCCCCTGAAGCTTCATATGCATCACGTCTTATCTCCTCAAGCTCTTGAATTTGTAATTTTCTGTGGACTCCAGCTTCTTTTTCATCAAGATTACAGCTCTTTACAGCCCAATAGGCTTTGTGTTCAAGCTCCACAGGTAAATGGCAAGCTTTCCCATAAATCAGCCTATATGGAGACATCCCAATTGGGGTTTTATAGGCTGTTCTATATGCCCATAGAGCATCATTTAGGCGCACACTCCAGTCCTTGCGACTTGGGCAGACTATTTTCTCCAGAATTGATTTGATCTCCCTATTTGACACTTCGGCCAGCCCATTTGTTTGAGGATGATAGGCAGTAGAGGTTCTATGGATGACATGGTGCTTCTTAAGGAGATTTTCTACTACCTTGTTGCAAAAATGGGTGCCTCGATCACTGATAATGGCCTTGGGCATACCAAATCTTGAGAAGATATGGGATTTCACAAAGTCAACTACTGTTTTTGCATCATCAGCCCTTGTTGCCTTGGCTTCAATCCATTTGGACACATAGTCCACAGCAAGAAGAATGTAGGTGTTGCCAAAGGAAGGTGGGAATGGTCCCATGAAGTCAATGCCCCATATGTCAAAGATTTCACACACCATGATGGGTGCTTGTGGCATTTCACTTCGGTTGCCAAGATTGCCCGTTTGTTGGCATCTTGCACATGACCTACAAAATAAATAAGAATCTCTGAATATGTTAGGCCAAAATAACCCACTTTCAAGGATCTTCAAGGCTGTCTTGCGTGGCCCAAAGTGACCTCCACAGCTGTGAGAATGGCAGAAAGTTAGGACAGAAGAAATCTCATGATTTGGGATGCATCTCCTTATGACTTGGTCTGCACAATGCTTCCATAGGTAGGGCTCATCCCACACATAATACCTTGCATCTTTCTTGATCTTATCTCTCATGTACTTGGGCAAATCAGTAGGTACATTCCCTGTGACAAGGAAATTCACAATATCAGCATACCATGGTTCCTCTACTTGGACAGCAAAGAGGTGCTCATCAGGGAATTTTTCATTGATGGGGCAAGACTCCATCTCGGTCAGAATTCTGCTGAGGTGATCAGCTACTAGGTTCTCCTTTCCCTTCTTGTCTCGAATCTCTAAGTCGAACTCTTGCAAAAGCAATATCCATCGCACCAGCCTAGGTTTGGTCTCTTTTTTCTTGATTAAATACCTTAGTGCAGCATGATCTGAGTAGACAATCACCTTTGTCCCAAGTAGATAGGACCGAAACTTCTCTAATGCAAAGACCACAGCCAGCAACTCTTTTTCGGTGGTAGAATAATTGCATTGTGCAGCATCTAAGGTGCGTGAGGCATAGTGAATGACATGAGGAGAGTTTCCTACACGCTGTCCCAACACTGCTCCTACAGCAAAGTTGCTGGCGTCGCACATGATCTCAAATGGGAGAGTCCAATCAGGTGGTTGGATGACTGGGGCAGAAATCAGTAGTGACTTGACCAAATCAAAAGCTGTTTTGCAGCTGTCATCAAACTCGAATGGCACATCTTGCTGTAACAACCTGCACAAGGGCTGAGTTATCTTGGAGAAATCCTTGATAAACCTCCTGTAAAAACCAGCATGTCCAAGGAATGATCTAATCTCCCTAATGCTGGTTGGGTAGGGCAGATTTTTGATGGTGTCAACTTTAGCTTTATCCACCTCAATCCCTTTTGCTGAAACAATATGGCCTAAGATTAAGCCATGGCTGACCATAAAGTGGCATTTTTCATAGTTGAGGACAAGATTTGTCTCCAAACATCTTTGAAGTATTTTCTCCAAGTTGGCTAGGCATTCATGGAATGAGTTGCCATGCACCGTGAAATCATCCATAAAGACTTCAATAATCTTCTCCACATAGTCAGAAAAGATGCTCATCATGCACCTTTGGAAAGTGGCTGGTGCATTGCAAAGGCCAAAGGGCATCCTCCTAAATGCGAAGGTGCCAAATGGGCATGTGAAGGTGGTCTTCTCTTGATCTTCAGGTGCAACAGGGATTTGATAGAAGCCTGAATATCCATCAAGGAGGCAGTAATGGCTCTTTCCAGCAAGTCTCTCAAGCATTTGGTCCATGAAGGGCAAGGGAAAGTGGTCCTTCCTTGTGGCTGTGTTGAGTTTCCTATAATCCATGCAAACTCTCCACCCATTTTGTACTCGAGTGGGCACTAGCTCTCCTTCAGAATTAGGGACAATGGTAATCCCAGTCTTCTTTGGCACCACATGGATGGGACTCACCCATTTACTGTCAGAAATTGGGTAGATGACTCCAATGTCTAAGAGCTTCACTATTTCTTTCTTCACAACCTCCATCATGGGTGGATTCAGCCTCCTCTGTGCCTCACGAACAGGTTTGCACTCATCCTCCATAAGTATTCGATGCATGCATGTTGAGGGTGATATGCCCTTGATGTCCTCCAAGGTCCACCCAATTGCCTTCTTGTGCTTTTTCAACAAATCAAGGAGCTTTTCCTCTTCTTCTTGGCTGAGCTGGCTGGAAATGATTATTGGGAGTTTATTTCCAGCCCCCAAGTAGGCATATTTGAGATGATCTGGCAGGGGCTTCAGATCTGGTGCACTTTCTGTCTTTATCTCAGCCTGCTGTCCGTTTGTTGATTGGGGCAGATTTCCTGTTGATTTGGGCAAATCATCTGGTGAACTGGGCAAATCACTTTCTGTCAGGTCTGTCTGCTCACTGATTTGGGCAGATTGCCTGGGTGATTTGGGCAAGTCACCTGCAGAATCTGCCCACATCACTATCTGGTCTGTCTCTGAGCAGTTTCTGTCCATCTCTTCATATCTGCACAAATCAGCATGGAGTGTTTCCTCTAGATCAAAATCAAAGATTTCTTGGCTCAAGTCATCAATGACATCAAGGCCATAAATAGGAGAAACATCATTGGGGAATTTCATGGCGTCATAAACATTGAATTTGATAATCTCCCCTTCAAACTCCATGGTTAATGTGCCATCATGCACATCAATTTTGGTTCTTGCTGTGCTCAAGAATGGCCTTCCAAGTAGGATGTCAGAGGTGGTGTTGCTCTTGTCTTCCTCCATGTCAATGACGTAAAAATCAGCTGGGAAGACTAGTTGGTCCACTTGCACCAACACATCTTCAAGTACTCCCTTGGGATAGACAACCGATCGGTCAGCCAATTGAATTACAATGCTGGTACCTTTGAGTGTACCTGCATTCAATAGATTAAATATAGAGAGAGGCATGACATTGATTGAAGCTCCAAGGTCACACATGGCCTTCTTGATCCCCACGTTGCCTATCTTACATGAAACAGCGAACATCCCTCTATCCTTGCATTTGACTGGAATTTTTCTTTGAATAACAGCTGAGACACACTCCCCCACGCTCACCTTTTCACGTTCAGCAAGTTTCCTTCGGTTGGTGCATAGCTCTTTGAGGAACTTAGCATACCTTGGAATTTGCTTTACAGCATCAAGAAGGGGAATGTTGATTTCCACCTTGCGAAATGTCTCAAGTATTTCTTTCTCCTCTTTTTCTTTCTGAGACCTTGCAAATCTTTTGGGGAAGGGAGGAGGTACCTTAAATTTTTCTGCTGGTGGCTATTTCTGCTTTTTACTGGATTCTGCCTCATCTGTTGACTTGGGCAGATCGACTTCTGCCTGCTCTGGTGATTGGGGCAGATTACCGCCGGTGACTTGGGCAGATCGATCGCAGAAATTGCCCTGATCACTTTCTGGCAGATTTTCCTTCATAGCCTGTTTTTGCAAGTTTTCAGACCTACTGTCTTGCAACTCCCTTCCACTCCTCAATGTGATGGCACTAGCGTTTTGCCTTGGGTTTATCTCAGTTTGAGAGGGTAGCTTCCCTTGAGACTCATATTTGCTCATTGAGGAGGCCATTTGACTCACCTGCTTCTCAAGACTTTGCACAGTATTTGCTAAGTTTTGCACAATCTCTTCAAGAGGTACTTTGGAGTTCTGAGGTGCAGCTTGAGCTTGATTCCTTTGCTGATAGCTTGGATATTGATTTCCCTTTGCATAGCTAAAATTTGGATGGTCCCTCCAACCTGGATTATAAGTATTTGCATAGGGATCATACCTCCTTTGCCCATTGAAGCCTCCAACAGCATTGACTTGCTGGTCCTCCTCTTGAAGGGAAGGACATAGATCAGTTGGGTGGTTGTTGGCACATATTCCACATGTCTTGGGCTGCTGAATCTGCTGGACTTGTTGGGCTTGACTCACAACAAGGCTACGGACAGCATTGGTGAGTTCAGAAAGTTGGGATGATAAAGTGGAATTACTCACCTCATTTACATTCCTTGTTGGCAGCTCTTGATCTCCAAATTGCTGAGAAGCTGCGGCCATGGTGGAAATTAAGTCCCTCATCTCTCGAGGTGATTTTCTCTCAGTTGATCCTCCACAGGCTGCATCAATAAACTTTCTTTCTGAGGGTAGTAGACCTCCATAGAAGTACTCAATGAGAGATTGGTCAGAAATATCATGTTGAGGGCAGCTTGTGCATAACTTTTTGAACCTCTCCCAATACTCATACAAGCCTTCAGAGTGCTTTTGCCTTATGCCACTTATCTCTCGACGGATGCCAATGGCTTTTGAGGTAGGGAAGAATTTTTTCAAGAATGCTCTCACCATATCAGTCCATGATGTGATGGTTCCGGGTGGTAAGTAGAATAGCCATTCTTTGGCATAGTCGTCAAGGGAAAAAGGGAAGGCTCTAAGTTTGATATCCTCTTCTGGAATACCTTGGGGTCTCAAGGTTGAGCACACAACGTGGAATGCCTTCAAATGCTTGTGAGGATCTTCATTTTCAAGGCCTCTGAATTTGGGAAGGAGATGGATCAGACCTGTTTTTAGCTCAAAAGGTGCTGTCAATGGGGGATATGCAATGCATAAGGGTGCTAGATCTCCTGCTGGTTCAGCTAACTCTCCAAGAGTTCTTTCCCGTGGCTGGGGTGCTTGGATGGGTATGTTTCTTGCTTGATTCTCAGCTTCTACATGTGCAGCAGGTGGTGCCGCCATTGCTGGATTTTCTGCCATAACCAGAATTTCAGTTTCTGGTGCAAAATCAGCAGGTGCGGTGGTGGAAGTTTCTGCTGGTGCAGAAATTTCTTCAACAGGGGCAGTAGGTGGTCTGTGAGGTGGAGTTGTTGATGAAGATGGTTTTGAGGCTTGGTTCCTCAAATTTGCTTGCTTCCTTAGGCTCTTGGCAGTCTTTTCAATCTCAGGGTCGTAAAGAAGAGTGTCTTTACGGCCAGACCTGGTCATAAAGGGAAAATACGTTAGTTTTAATCAATTCCCCGGCAACGGCGCCAATTTTTGATAAGCGGTTGTCGAAGCCGTCAAAAATAAACCTATTATCAATCAACAAATAAATTTGCAGATAGTAGCAATAGGGTCGAACCACAGGGAATTGACACCAAGTATCTTCCTAATAATGACTAAGGCAAGTAATAACAAATAAGTAAAAGAGGGGGGTTTGTTTTGATGAGTTAAAAGCTAAAAGCACAAGAGAACAATAATTTAAATAAGTGAGAATATCAATGGGAAAGAGATTCTAGCTGAAGTGTGAGCTTAATTCAGTTTGTTCAGAATTGATCATTGATTATTAAAGACTCCTATTTGATTTCAATAAATCAGTTTTGGTTGTGGAAGACGCTTCTCACAATCCAAATTCCTCCTTAGTTCTAGTTTGATTAGGAAACGTTCGCTAATCAATCACTAATCAACAAGTCGCCAAGGAACGTCCTTGGGGCATTGTAGCATCGAACAACTGTTGATTGCATTAAGACTTAGAGAAACCCAATTCTATCCTTGCCAACCGCGTGGTCAAGTTTAGATCATACAACCTGATTAAATGTGTATTTGAACAATCTAAGCAATTACGGACCTAAATCATTCAAACAATATTACTAAGCAATTTAAAAGCAATGGGCCCTTATTGATTCTAAAAGCAAAGTAATATTTAAAGAAAAGGTCAGATTGCATAAATATTGAAACAAACAAGAGTTCAACAATGGAGTATTAAACCTCCCAATTCATCACAAATCTGAATATTCTCAACTTCAACTAGAAAATAATGAATTTAGCCACTCATGGTGACTAAAATACAAAAATAAAGAAGAAAAGAAAGAAAGAAAGTTTCTGCTGTGTTGCTGGAGAGTTTCCGATGATGGCAGATGCTGAAAGATGATGATTCTATGCTGGTTTGGATGTTGCCCTTATATAGCTGGAGAATCCCAATTCCAATTTGATTAGGGTTTTGGAATCTCAATTTGATTTGGTCTTCTTTGTAGTCTTTGATTCCTCTTTGGATTTTGTATTTGATTGAGAATGGAACTCTCTAAGTGAAGGGCGTGGCTCTTGGGACTGATCTTGTGGTGTTTGAAGTGGACTTGGACTTCTTTTCTTTGAATTTCTAATTTCTGCTCTTTTCCCGCCTCTTCTGTATTTTCTGCTATTAAAGTGACTTGGGCAAATCCTGCGAGTGACTTGGGCAAGTCACTTGCCCAATCTGCCCTAATCACTCTCTGGGATTCAGTCCAGTTTTTGCCTTTGACTCTGCGAATGACTTGGCCAGTTCCTGCGAGTGACTTGGGCAAGTCACTTTGACCCAATCACTTTTCCAGCTTTTTCTTCACTTTTTCTCCAACTTTTTAATTTCTTCCTTTTCTGTAAAAACATAACAAAAACACAAAATAAGCTAGAAAAATGTGTAAATAAACAGTAAGAGATATGATAAAAATGTGGCTAAATTATGCTTGATCAGGACTTTCAGCGGCAGGTTTGGCGGCCGAAGGTCCCTCCAGATCCGAAAGTCAGGCACTTTCAGGGGCAAGGTTCGGCGGCCGAAAGTCCTCCACAGATCCGAAAGTCAAGCACTTTCGGGGGCAAGTTCGGCGATCGAAACTCCCCTCCAGAGCCGAAAGTCCAAACTTTCGGGGGCGAGTTTAGGCGGCCAAAGCTGCCTCCATAGGCAGGTTCAGCGGCCGAACATGGCTTCGGCAGCCGAACCTGGGTTCTCCAGAATGGCAGAACCTGATGCCTCTCTCATCTAGCCTCCCAAAACCATCCAAACTCATACTCAACACTCAAAAGCATGCATAAACACATCATCATGTATATAGGGGCATAAAACTAGCCTATACCCCAATAAACATCACATTTAACATCACATTTCTCAT
The DNA here is from genome assembly GCF_001659605.2 of Manihot esculenta. Lineage (NCBI taxonomy): Eukaryota > Viridiplantae > Streptophyta > Magnoliopsida > Malpighiales > Euphorbiaceae > Manihot > Manihot esculenta. The sequence continues at coordinate 36,096,081 of NC_035168.2, read as the reverse complement.
TAAACTAACATAAACCCTAACATTCTAGATCTACTCTAGTCATGCATTAAACACCCTTAAAACCCCTTAAAACTCACTTAAAACCTAAAAGAAGAGGAGGATCTACACTTACCTCTTGAAGATCGAGAGGAGATGCGATCCCAAACTTGGAGATATGGAGGAACGAGCTCCGGGGGTCTCCAAACTTCAAAACTTTGATCTTAGCTTAAAATCTTCAAAACAAAGGTAAAAACTCATCAAAACAAAAGTAAAAACTCATCAAAACTTGAAGGATTTGAAGGAAAACATAAAATCAACCAAAGGAGGGTGAAATCTCACCTATGCCCGAAAATAGAGAGAGAAAACTCGCCTATTTTCGAACAAGGGGCCTTTTATAGGTGGCTGGCCAGACCACCTTCGGGGGCCAAAAGAGCTTCCACAAGCTCCCCATGTTCGACGGCCGAACTTGAGGTTTGGCGGCCGAACCTGGGTTCTTCCTCCATGGCTTTTTCTTTCAAAATTCAATTTTCTTTCTTCATTAAAACTATGAAAAAATATGTAAAAATATTTTATAAAAACATATTTTACCCTTTTAGAGGGTTCTGACATCTGAGATTCCGCCGAAAAGTGGGAATTCTGATGCCGGGGTCTAGCCAGGTATTACATCAATATTAAATTAAAGTACCTCTTAATTTTATATTTTCTTTCTTATAGTATTCTTTTTGCGAAATGGGAAGACTATTTTGCAGGTGCATTCAAGGTGCAGGATCCAATTTTTCATAAATACAAAATTAAAAATTTACTAAATTAAAAATAATTTTCTGCTTTGCGTTTTGTCCAAATAGTAACTAAAATTTTAAAATAACACAATGGAACCGTTTCAATTAAAATATCAACCATTTCTATGTCCCGCATGTTATAACTAGAACAAATTATTTCTTGCAAACAATAGTTGAGCCATACAATGTGTTGGAATAAATTGCTCCAACAATTCATTCTTAATTTATAGATTTCTTCCCATATTTTCTTCCCTCTATCTTTAGCTAACTTACATCGTAAAACTTTTGGAACAATATAAATATGTGCTATGAATGAAAAATAATTTGAATAGATTTTTTAAGAAGAAGAGAGAAGAGTATTAGATGAAAATAAAGAGGATGGGATGGAGAAGAAATATGGTGGGAGAGAAGGAACTGCCCAGAGTTTAAATAGCCAAGCCTGGCGCCTGACGCCTCTTTGATAGGTGCCAGGACTGAGGCCTGGCGCCTCTTTGAGAGTTCAGGCGCCAGACAGCCTTTCCGGCTACCACCTGACACCCCGATCTCAAATACCCAATTTTTTTTCTCCCGACCCCAACTTTACAAATAAATATTTTTATAAATCTAAATCTATATAAAAAAAAAAAAACAATTTAACTATGTCAATACAAATAGTCTATATGTAAAATTATACTTAGTGAGTTGTCCAAAAGTTTACTCTTTTAACTTAAAATAATTGATTAAATATGGATTGGATCCTTCATTCATATTCATCCCAATTTGATTAGATAAAACTCCATTGACCTTTAATACATCTTGAGCTTTCATAACTTCTAACATTCTGTCAATATAAATTTGAAGTGATTTCTTGAACTTTTTGGCTCTAATTGGTTCTTGAAGTAATGCTAGCTCTTCCTCCTCTTCTATTATCATCCATGTTTATACTCACATAATTTCCTCTCTCCTCAAAAGGATTCGTCCTCGAATCTTCTTAATAGTGCATCAGTAATAATATTATATTTTCCTTATTTGTACTTGATTACATAGGAATATTTCAAAATACTCCACGCAATTTGTTTGCCTCTTGCTCAATTTTCCTTGCCCTTTCGAGTACTTAAGAGATTGATAATCACTATATATGATAAACTCCTTTAGCAGCAAATAATATTTTCAAACTTCAAGAGCTCTCACCAAAAACTATAACTCCTTGTCATAAGTGTGGAGTAATTTAGAATTGGTCCATTCAACTTTTCACTGAAATATCCTATGGATCGATTTTCCTACATCAAATAGCAATACCAAATAAACTCTAGATAAATAGAGCGCAAAGTTGAATAGAAAAGCTTTCTTACCTTAGGATGGTATTTTTTTTATCAGCAGGTGCCCCTGCTGGTTTTCGATTCTTCAGGTTCGAAGGAGATAGATGTCCTTGAGGTCTAGGACACGTGGCCTCCTAAGATTGGTTTTTTGCTGCTCATGTCGTTTTGCCTATCTATCCCCTTAATGATGACTGCATTGCTTATTGTGCCGCATTTAAAGCCTGTCATTGAAATCGTCTTATAAAAGCACTTCTTCTTTCCCAAATACCGTTTTTTGCTATCTTTGCTTTCGGAAAAACTTGTTTGCAACTGCTTTCCCGCTTATATTCTTTACGGCAATTTCCATTTTCCTTTCTTCTTCAATATGAACAGAAATACGTACCTCTTCTTCCTTTTCCCCTAGCAAGGGTTCTTCCTCTAGCTTCTCCTCCGATAGCCTCATCCGAGCACCAACCCCTATCGTTTTGTTGAGGGTAGCTTCGAAAAATGACGGTGGCTTGCTTAGTGAGACCCCATCTATTCTCTCGAAGCGTGATGTAGACCGTCTCTATGATACTTATCAAATTCCTCGAGAGGCTTTTCGAGTCTTGGCTCCTCCTCCATGCGTCCATGTGAGTGACTTGATTCCTGCTGAGGATACTATCATTGTCTTTGAGGAGCAATTGAAGGTGAGTCTCTGATTCCCTATGGACCCATTTTTTGTGGACGTCCTTCAGTTTTACAAGCTTTCGGTTGCCTAGCTTCATCCTAATAGCTGGAGAATCTTAGTGGCTTTCCGGTTTATCTGCCTCAATAATCACATCGAACCGAATGTAGTGCTTTTCTCCCAGTTATACCAGCTGGGTACCCAAAAAAACGAAGAGTTTTGGTTCTTCAGTAGTTAAAAGCACTTAACCATGTTTGACTAGGTACCTTCCTCCTTAAAGTGGTGGAAAAATAAAATTTTTGTCTTCCGTCACCGGACGCTGGAGGATTTTGGACGTCTTCAAACTAGCTGACATTATTGGGTGAAATTGAAGAAGGATGGAGTTTGTCCGATGAGGAAGGAGGATGAAACTTTATCCTTTCTCTTAATGATGGCTAAATCTCCAAAGAAAATGGACATCACCTAGGTGGTGAGGAACACTATTTTATCTTGGCAGAGCTATCTTCAAGCAAGTCAGACTCGGGGTCCTCACCCGCCAAACTTTTCCAGCCTTGGGGAAGGCCCTTCCTAGACTCGAGATCAAGGTACTGCTCTTTTTGTCTTTTTTATATTTCGAATTGCCTTGCTTACTTACTTTTCTCTTTTATACATATATGGCTGGGTCTCGAAGCAAATTTGCTGAAGTGACGAGTGCTGCCCGCAAAGGCAAGGTTGTTGTCGAGGCTATTAGCACCCTGCTAAGCACACTCACCCTGTGGAAGAGCTGATCATGCTTCCTCCTCCCTCACCTTCATCTGCGGCAAAAGAGTTGGCCCACCTACAGTCTGAGTCTTCTGCCTGGGTGCTTCTGCCTCTGCCCCAGCTTTTGAGCTTCCCACTAGTGTCCCCACCCCTTCTGCACTTGCTCCTACTCCTGCGAGCGTGCGAGTCGAATCTTCTTGGTCTCTGAGCATCAAACGCCTAGCCTTGGAGCTAAACCGGGTGCCCTCACTCCTTAACGATCCTACTCTAAGCCTCCTACTAATCAAAAGTGCCCTGAAGTCTGCAGATTACTGCCACCTGAATGAGCTCAAGATAGATGAGCTTTTTGATAACACCATACACTCTGCACTAGAGGGTGCCTTCTGCACCTATGTGGCCAATGAGCATCACAAAGCCTTGAGGTGGGAGTTTTGTGCAAACAAGACGGACATGAGGCTCTTGGCAAAGGAATGTTCAAGGTTGAAGGCTCGTGTAATACCCGGCTAGTTCAGGCATCGGAATTCCTACCGTCTGGTGAAATCTCGGATGTCGGATTCGTTTTGGCGGGGTATTGCAAGGGAAACTGCAGTATTCTCCACGGTTTGCTACCATGTTTTTCCATGTTTTATGGTTTTGAAAGGAAAGGGAAGGAGTTTTGAAGAGAAAAGACCAAGGAGGCAGAATGCAGGTTCGGCCGCCGAAGGTAATGTTCGACCGCCGAAAGTGCGATAGGTTCGGCTTCCTAAACTTTACGTTAGGCCGCCGAAGGTTGCATGGTTTTGCATGCAGTTTCGGCAGCCGAAGGAAGGGCGGTTGGCCACCTATTTAAGCCCCGTTGACTGGCCATGGAGGGTGCTGGAAGCTCTTTTTGTGGTCAAGGTGGGGTTTAGGTTCTCCTTGGATGTTTTCATGGTGTTTTCCTCAAATCTTATAAGGTTTTCATGAGTTTTTACTTGGGTTTGAAGGTTTTGAGTAAAAAGAGGAAGTTGTGGAGCTTGAAGCTTGAAGAGCTTGGTTTCTCCATGTTTTGAAGCTAGGATCACACCAGCCTTTGGTTTAGAAGAGGTAAGTGTTGATCCTTGTGTTTTATAGTGTTTTCAGCAAGTTTTATGGAGGGGAAGGGTAGAGTTGCATGGTGAGGTGTAAAAGGAGGTTTTTGAGGGTTTTTATGCATGAGTATGTTTATGTGTTATGGGTGTTGTTTGTTGGGGTTTTTAGGTAGTTTTGGACCCCTTTGTGCATATCTTTAAGTATATGCTTGTTATGTGTGTTGAGCTGCATGTTGAGTGAGGTTTGGGGGAAGTTGTGCATGAGGTGAGCTAGGTTCTGCCTAACTGGAGAACCCAGCTTCGGCCGCCGAAGAAGGGTTCGGCCGCCGAACGTGTTGAGGAGGTGGTTTCGGCTGCCTAAACCTGCCCCCGAAGGATGGGACTTTCGTCTCTGGAGGGGAGGTTCGGCCGCCGAAGGTGCCGCCGAAGGTGGAGACTTTCGTCTCTGGAGTATGGTTTGGCCCCCGAACTTTGCCTCCGAAGGCTTCGGCCGCCGAAAGAGGAGATTCGGCCGCCGAAGGTATGCGAGTTTCGTCTCTGGACAGGGTATTCGGCCGCCGAACCTGCCGCCGAAAGTGTTCTGTCCAGCTTTCTTTTGCATGCTTTGTGTGCTTGTTTCAGGAGCTTTGAGAGGGATTTTGGGAAGTTGTTTATGAGTCGTTTAGCGTATGGTTGACACCTCATTCGAGGCCTTTGTGTAGGATTGGACCCGACAGTTCAGGAAGGTCGTCAGGTTTCGCAGTTGCAGAGTCAGTCAGGTTTCTGCTTGAGGAGCAGAGGTGAGTAGAACTAAACTTAATCGTTTTACTGAGAAATGGAATGTATGAGCATAGTTCATGCATCATGGATGCCATGATATATAGTAGGGTGATTGCATTAGAATCACGAAGTTGTTGCATTGCATATTCTTGTTGAGTATGATCAGAGGTTAGGTGGACCCAGGCGACTCCAATAGCCTAAGCTTCGGCTCCTGTCATTGTGTCAGGTCAGTTGGGCAAGTACATGTCGGAATGCCCTGTGTAGCTCCTTTGGGGGGCCCAGTATTGACAGAGGGTATTTTTGGGGTCATGTCTACCTTTGTGGAGATTAGACCAAGGCGACTTCAATAGCCCGTCGAGGGAGTTTTGGGGTCATGTCTAATCCAAGATATATTGAGATGTTTGTTTGGTGATGCATTTTCATATATAGTGTGTATGAATGAACTGTTTTCAGTGTTTCTACTCACTGGGCTTTATAGCTCATCCCATTCCCTTAATCCCAGTTTTGTAGGTACAGGGTTAGCTGGGAAGTCAGAAGCATCAGAGTGTTGGCTTCAGTATGTGTGTAATAGTTTAGTGTGGATATGATGTAAATTAAAGAGATATGTATTACAGATGTAATAGACAGTCAGATAGTGTGCTTGTGGTTTAGAATGTGCCTTGCCTATAGTATGTTTATCCCTTGTATATGCATGTATCCTGTTTTACAGTTTCTTGATGAGAAATGAGTCAGACCAGGCTTAATAAATGTTGTGTTTCGAAAACCCAGTGAATGATAACTGTGAGGGAAGACAGGGATTCATTCCTTTGACCCAAGACCAGTGCATAGGAAAGACCAGGTTTGATTCCTGTGATCCATAGAGAGAGGCCATTAGAGAAGACCAGGTTTGATTCCTGTGACTCTGTGGTAGCCAAGTTAACTTATGATATGCTGACCCGTACAGAGTGGGTTCTATGACACAGCGCATAGGGCATGGAGGTTACTTGGTAGAGCATCACTGGTGTATGACTGAGCATTTTGGTTCATAGGATTGGACCTACAGAGAGTGTTTTAAAGGTTAAGTCTGGTAGTTTTAAAGTAAAGTTTTCCAGGTGTTGGATCATGTATGGGATGTTTGGAGTTCAGGAGAGGCTTACTACGGGTCTAGGCGGCCTTAAGCCGATCTGGATCCTAGTGCCGAGCAGTTTGGGCCGTTACACAGAGGGTACCGGTTTCCGGGCTGTTACAGATGGTATCAGAGCATAGGGCCTCCTGAGTACGGTGTGTTGAGCATGTTTGTTCACGGATTGGAGATCCCACATCGGAAAGAGGTTGCTTCAGTCATAGTAAGGCAAAGCACAGTAAGGAAAATCATGTCCATTAGGGTGTTAGTTTTGTTTTGCATGCTGATGTGAAATGCCATGAGGGATGCTATGCATGTATATGTTCTATGTTCATGTGTCTTTCATATGAACTCTATGTGTGCTCATGATTGTTTCGTGTGTGTTGTTCTTCAGGAGAGCTCAGATGAGTGATGCTGGTTACCTTGTGGAATCAGATCCGTCTGAAGAGTCTTTTGAGGAACGTAGAGAAGGAAGAGATCTAGGAAGAATGGCAGGAAACAGGAGAGAGACAGGAGGAGATGTGCAAAGAAAGGATGTAGGTGTACAGGTGAATATGGACGAGGAAGATGACCAGAATAGGAAGACTGAAATGTCAGGTGTAGGAGAGAGTGAACCCTCCACTTGGAGTACAGCTACCTGGAAAGGAGTGAAATGGGGGAACACTAGCAAGAAAAAAGTGAGAGGCCTTAAGGGGTCAAAGAAAAATAAGAGGCTAGGTTATGATGTTGGTGTAAGTTCGGGTAGAGGCAGAGCAAAATGTTTGAGGTGTGGAAGGTCGCATAGAGTGGGTTCTATGACACAGCGCATAGGGCATGGAGGTTACTTGGTAGAGCATCACTGGTGTATGACTGAGCATTTTGGTTCATAGGATTGGACCTACAGAGAGTGTTTTAAAGGTTAAGTCTGGTAGTTTTAAAGTAAAGTTTTCCAGGTGTTGGATCATGTATGGGATGTTTGGAGTTCAGGAGAGGCTTACTACGGGTCTAGGCGGCCTTAAGCCGATCTGGATCCTAGTGCCGAGCAGTTTGGGCCGTTACACAGAGGGTACCGGTTTCCGGGCTGTTACAGCTCGGGTCAATGAAGTCGAGTGTATCATGAAGGAAACCCTGGAATTAGTTGATAAGCTTCGGGCCGACCTGGATGAGGCCAACGCTTCCAAATTGGGTCTTGAGAATCGAGCAAAATCTATCGAGGATCAAGTGGCCCTGTTGCAATGTTGAGAGTCTTGAAGCTACAAGCTCAAGCTAAAGGGGCCCAGGCTGCTTCTACCAGGGCTGTTGAGCTCGAGGCAGAGCTGCAGGAGACAATGGCTCAGGGTGGGGAGATGTTCGTACAAGCCTAGGATTCAGTAAGGAAGGAGCTAGTCAAGCAGTTTCCTTTCGAAGATTTTTCCTGGATAGACGACATCTTCTTTGAGGAGGAGGATGCAATTGAAGAGGAGGAGGGGCGTGTTGAGGACACTCTCAATGATTGGGTCTCCACAGATAATATAATAGTGTAGAAAATACTAATGTAATAGAGACTCAGATGGAGGAATCTGAAGATATCCCTCCTCCTATGTAATCTTTTGCAATTAATGAAAATATATCTTGTCATTATTTTTACTGAGTGTCTGTATACCCTGTGCTCGTTTACAGCCTTCTTTCAAGACTTAAATAATTTCTTCTTTTTAAAGAATTGCTAAGGGTTAGCACCTATCACCGTAGAAGTAATAAATAGTTTGAAAATCCTTGAACAATGGGGATAACACCAGACATATGGCCTAGCGTATACTTGCCTTGAGTCTGAAATATCCTACGAAATTTCCCATGATCTTGAGGCTAGTACCCGCCCATAAACACCCGTCCTGTAGCTTGGGCCTCGAATGTTTTAACAGTCTCAAATGGAGCTATCTCCCGATAATCGAATTTGGCGAAACCTGCCTAATGGCCCAACACAAAGCCCTCGATTAGTTGGGCCCTTGCCCACTTTGTTGGCCTGGTGTATACCCACCCTATGGCCTTGGACACGCCTTAGAATTTCTTATAGGGGATTAACACCGGGTGAGACTTATCCTGTGGCCCCTTATAATCACTTTGGATTAGTGGGACCAATGTCCGGATGGTCTGGCGAAACCCGTCTAACCTGCGAAACTCGCTTTGTGGTCTTGTTTAATGGGACCAATGCCAGGATGGTCTAATAGAACCCGCTTTGTGACCTGACCTGGCAGAACCCGCCTTATGACCTAGCTTGGCAGAACCCACCTTGTGGTCTTGCTCAATGGAGCCAACGCTCGGATGGTCTGGTGGAACCTGCCTCGTGACTTGGCCTGGCGAAATCCACCTTGTGGCCTTATTTAGTGAGACCAATGCCCGAATGGTCTGGTGAAACCCAGCTTATGACCTGACCTGACAGAACTCGCCTTGTAGGGTTGCTTAGTGGGACCAAGGCTCGGATGGTCTGGTGAAACCCGCCTTATGGCCTGGCCTGGCAGAACCCGTCTTATGGCCTTGTTTAGTGGGACTGACGCCTAGATAGTCTGACGGAACCCGCCTTGTGAACTGGCCTGGCAGAACTCACCTTGTGGTCTTGTTTAGTGGGACCAACACTTGGATGGTCTAGCAGAACCCATCTTGTGACCTGGCCTGGCGGAACCCACCTTGTGGCCTTTTCTTGTCTCTTTAGTCCTTTTTCTTTTTTTTTTTTTTGAGGAAGGCACTCCCCTCGTTCCTTATCACTAAAGAACACAATATATGAAAATACCTCATTAACTTTATTATTAAAAGAATATCCTTATGTTATAAATATATCAGGAATAGATGACCACTCAACTCTCCAATTTGGCTAGCTTACAAAACTTTTGGGTGAATGACCTCCGAGACTTAAAAGGTCTTTTTCAACTTACCAGACCAGTAATTACATCTGCAGTCTACTTACTTTCCCTGATCATCCCTAGATCCTTCTACTATTACATGTATGGCCCCTACAAGTTCTTGATCAGGGGTTGTTTCAAGAGATGCTTCCTTGGACTTAGGTCTCTTCTCTTCCCTTCCCTTCTTGGTGAACTTCCAAAGAGTGTCGTTGTAACGACCCGGAAATCGGACCGCTACCGGCGCTAGGATTCAGGTCGGCTTAAGGCCGCCAGAACCCGTAGCAAGCCAAACATACATCTTGTGAACCTGTTCAATCCCATACATGAACCAAAACATACATAAAAATTAAAAACTTTTCTTTACCCAGCCTAGCCTGTGCATGCATAAACATAACATAAACCCCTCATTGGAGTCCTCAACAAAAATACTCCAATGGGGTACATAACATATAGCAGGCTTGGGTTACATAAACATCATAAAACATTTATCTCATGTATTTAAGGGATTACAACAGACTCTAGTCAAGCACACTATAAAACTTACATTACATTACATAACATACTTTTACATTACAACTAATCCATGTCCACTTCTATGCTATTACAGAGACTTCTCTTACTCTTGCTGACTTCTCTATCTACTCTGCACCTGCAAGACTGGGGTTAGGGGAGAGGGGTGAGCTAAAAAGCCCAGTGAGCAAAAAGTAAAAACATGATATTAATTCCTCCATTTTTAGGTATTTTATTCTCCATTTTATTATTAACATTTGCTTTAATTCCACACTTTTTAGGTATATTATTATTCATTTTATTAATAACATTAAATAACATAACTTTTACTTTACATGCTTTCATGAAATGCAACACATCACATTTAATCACATAAAGGATGGTATTGTCACCATTAGTCCTCAACATCTCCAAATTCCAGGGGCGTAGAATGGGCCTCACTGGACCTTCTCTTACATAACATAACATAACATTCCAAAGTGCCAGGGGCGTAGAATGGGCCTCACTGGACTTTCTCTTACATAGTACCAGGGGCGTAGAATGGGCCTCGCTGGTCGTCCATAACATATCATCATAACATAACATCAGAGGACTATGGATCATCCAACAACCATCCACATCAACATCAAATTATGCAATGCAACATATTCGTGAATTTCTAATGCAAACATCCTGAAACATCGCATGGCATTAATGATGCATGAGTATGCTATCAGATTCATTCATTTGTTCATTTATTCATTACTTAAAAACTTAGGGAATAATCCCACTCACCTGGTGACCGAAGCTTTAACGACGAACTCTGAAAGACTATCTCACAACCGGGGGTCTCGGGTCCTCGGGTCCGAACCTACACAGGTGGACTCAAATGAGGCACCAAAACAACAAGAACATAACTCTAAACATACCCCCAAAAACCTCCTAAAAACACCTCAAAACATCCCTAGAAAACATGCAAGAAAAGGCTGGGAAGGGCACTTTCGGCGGCACCTTCGGCGGCCGAAAGTCCTTCCAGAGCCGAAAGTCAGGCAGGTTCGGCGGCACCTTCGGCGGCCGAAACTCCCAGACAGAGACGAAACTCATGCATGTTCGGCGGCACCTTCGGCGGCCGAAAGTCTCGGACAGAGCCGAAACTCCAACTTTCGGGGGCAAGCTTCGGCAGCCTAAAGCTGCCTCACAAGTCATGTTCGGCGGCCGAAACTCCCTTCGGCTGCCGAACCTAGTTTCTGCCAAGGGCAGAAACTTGGCTCCTCTTGCCTCCAAGTTTCCCCAAACTTCCTAGTCATGCATAAAACTCTTCTACAACACTCATACACAAGCATGCAAGCTCCTAGGGGCCTCAAACTAACTCATACCCCAACTAAAACACACAAGCAAGCCACATTGTTCAAGAACATGCACATCAAACCCATAAACATAACATAAACTTCCACAAGCCTACTCATGCATTTCTGTAATACCCGGCTAGACTCCGGTATCGGAATCCCTACCGTCCGGTGGGACCTCGGATGTCGGAAACCTCTAGAAGGGTAAAACTATGATTTTATGAAATGTTTTCATGTATTTCATGATTTTAAGTAAGAATTAAATGAGTTTTTGCATGAAAAATCTTTGGAGGAAAACCCAGGTTCGGCCGCCGAACTTTGAGGTTCGGCCGCCGAACATGCATGCTTTCGGAGGGACTTTAGGCGCCCGAAAGTTTTGAGTGAGGGAAATGCAGGTTCGGCCGCCGAACTCCAAGTTCGGCCTCCGAACCTTGCATGCATGCGGAAGCACTTTCGGCCCCCGAACGTGGCCTGGCCAGCCACCTATAAAAGGGGCACTTAGCCGAAATGAGAGAGTTTTCTCCCATTTTCAGCCGCAGCAAGCTTCCGACCTCCCTCTCCCAAATCTCGTGTTTTTCCTTCAATCCCCACCATTTTCTTTGAGTTTTAAGGTTCCACAAAGGTTTTTGAGTGTTTTTAAGCAAGTTTGGAGCTTGGAAGTCTTGGAGCTAAATCCCTCCATTTTCCGAGCTAGGGTCGTTCTTCCTCTCGATCTTCAAGAGGTAAGCTTCGATCTATGCTTCTTTTATGTTTTATGAAAGTTTTATGCAAGTTGATGGGGTAGAATGCATGTTTAGGCTTGTTGTTAGGTTTATGTTGTGATTTGAACAATGTATGTTGAAAATGTGTGGTTTGAAGTGTTGTAGTTGGGGTATATTGTAGTTTGAGACCCCTAGGTGTGATGTATGATGTGTATGCATGTGTAGAAACAAGTTTATGCATGTTTTGAGGTGTTTTAGAGGCTGTGGACACAAGGAAGCCAAGTTTCTGCCCTTCGGCAGAAACTCAGGTTCGGCCGCCGAAGTGACATTCGGCCGCCGAACCCCCTTGTGGAGGCAGTTTCGGCTGCCGAAGCCTGCCCCCGAAACTCAAGTTTCGTCTCTGTCTGGGAGGTTCGGCCGCCGAAAGTGCCGCCGAACCTGCATGACTTTCGGCTGCAGAGGGACTTTCGGCCGCCGAACCTGCCGCCGAAAGTGCCCTGTTCAGCCATTTCTTGCATGTTTTCATGTGATGTTTTCAGGATGTTTTAGGGGGTTTTTGGGGAGTATTTTAGAGTCGTATTCATGTATGTTTGGTCCCTCATTTGAGTCCACCTGTGTAGGTTCGGACCCGAGGAACCGAGACCCCCAGCAGTGAGCCAGCTGCTTCAGAGTCTCTTCAGAGCTAGCCAGAGGTGAGTGGAACAAACTTTAAGTTTTAAAGCAAATTAATGAAATGTTTTAGCATGATTCACGCATCATGAATGCCATGAGATATATCAGGTTGATTGCATTAGAATTCACGAATATGTTGCATTGCATACTTTGTTGTTGATGCGGATGAATGTTGAATGATCCATTAGCCCTTTTATGTCATGATAGCCTATGTGAGTCCAGGTGTGCCTGCTACGGCTCTACGCCCCTGGCACTATGACTGATTATGGGAGTCCGGGTGTGCCTGCTACAGCTCTACGCCCCCGGCATGTATAAGTAAGAAAGATAGGGGCTAAATGGTGACAAGTTCATCCTTGTTGTGAAATGTTTGTGTTATGGCGCATACATGAAAGCATGATTTAAATTGATGTTTTATTATTCTGCTCACTGGGCTCTAGTAGCTCACCCCACTCCCTTTATCCCCAGAGTTGCAGGTACAGGATAGATCGGGAAGTCGGCTAGAGTGAAGATAAGTCATGTATGTTGTAATAGATAGTAGTGGACATGAATATGATGTAATGAGTAATTATGACCATGTAATGTAATGAATAATTTGATGATGTATTGAGGATTATAGTAGTGCTTGACCTAGAGGTGTGTGAATCCCCATTATGTACCGAGTGTTTAACGAGTAATGATGTTAGTGACCATGATTATCCAAGCTGTTATGTATGATGATGATACCCCATTGGAGTATTTGATGAGGACTCCAGTGTGGGGTTTATGTATGATTTTGTGCATGCACAGGTTTTGCTTGGATAAGAGAAAAGAAAAATTTTTACAGATCATGTATATGTTGTTATGTATGGGATTCCACAGGTTTACAGGAGGTATGTAGGCTTGCTACGGGTCCCGGCGGCCTTAAGCCGATCTGGATCCTAGCGCCGGTAACGGATCGGATTTCCGGGTCGTTACAGAGTGGTATCAGAGCCCTAGGTTCATATGGTCGGACCTAGAATGTCGGGCTCATAGAGGTTATAGAAGGTCAAGCACATTAGGAAAATCATGTCCACTAGGATAGAATGTAGAGTCCTGTCTATATGATGATATGATATGCCATGATGATATGCATGTGCATAAATGCTATGATGTGATGCTATGTATGTGATGAGGGTTCATGTGTTTCCACATGAACCATATGATGCTAATGATTGCTTATGCTATGTGCTGTTTTTCAGAAGATAGGATGAGAGGAACTCGTCGATCTGCACGATTGACTGGAGTGCCACCTCAGGACGAGGGCACTGATGCCCGTCCTCCAGCATTGCCTAGGGCAATGTCCAGTAGGTCCAACAGAGACAGAGTAGCTAGAGACCCTAGAAGGTCTTTGGATCTGGGTAGAAGCAGATCAGTAAGGGGAACAGTGCAGGGAGGAATGTCTGAGGATATGGAAGTAGATCAGAGGAGGGATGGCAGTCTCAGTGTGAACATGCCGGAAGAGGGCATGGGAGAATCAGAAGGAGGCACTCAGGCCTCAAGTTATGTCCAGCCACATCACTACCCACCCTATTCACACCATCCAGGGTATTCGATGGGAGGTACATCGGATAACCCCAGTTTTAGCCCTTATCCTCCACATATGCCATACCCACCTTACTACCCACCATACTCTCAGTACCCCATGTACCCACCTCCACCTCCCTATACCAGTACAACAAACCCTACCCCAGGGGATGTTGCACCTCCACCACCAGTACCTACTGTCCCAGAAACACAAGTACCCAAACCTACCTCATCTGGAGGGAGCAAGGTCAAGATGACCGATTACATGAAGCTGGGTGCTCCTCAGTACAGAACAGGCGATGACCCATTCGAGTATCTGAGCAGGGTCAAGACTATTACAGATGAGATAGGGGCTGATGACAGTAGAGCCATTCAGATGGCTGGGTTCACACTAGAGTGCAAGAAGGCACGTGGTTGGTTTAAGAACTATGTGAACCCGAGAGCGGACAGTATGTCCTGGGAGGAGTTCGCAAATGAGTTTGCAGGATGGGCTTTCCCTGAGAGCTCTAGAGAGCAGAAGATAATAGAATTCGAACAGTTGAGGCAGACTGAACAGATGAGTGTGGAGGAGTACACAGACAGGTTCCTGGAGTTGTTGCCATATGCTGGGCAGAATTTGGACACAGATCAAAAGAAGTCAAGTAGATATATTATGAGGCTGCACTCCAGGTATTCCTCTTTGATACAATCAGCAGAGAGGGAGAGTTTCCATGCCATAGTGGATATGGCTAGGAGAATGGGGGCTTGTGCCATCGTTGAGGGGAAGGTAAAACAGTCAGTGGCACAGTCTTCTGGTTCCAAGACCCCAGGTGGGGAAAGGTTAGACTCTTCTTCTCTGAGTGCAGCAGTTGCAAGCAGTAAGAAGTGGGACAGAGGCCACAGAAAATCTAAGAAGAATAAGTTCTGGAACAAGATCAAGTCAGGTCTGGGTTTAGGCAGTGGCTCAAGCTCTGGCGCAGAGGTTGCAGCATGTATGAGATGTGGGAGACCACACAAGGGAGTATGTCTGGCAGGGACAAACACATGTTTCAGGTGCGGACAGGCGGGTCATTTGGCTCGGGATTGTCCTAGAGCAGCCTTTGCAGCACCGTCTCAGCAGACAGCCTCCGGCAGTGCGGTGCAGCCAGTAGCTCCAGCCGCAACACAGGCCAGTGGCAGAGGCAGAGGGAGAGGGTCAGCCTCTTCATCAGCAGGATTCAGAGGTGAAGGTCCATCAGCTCCGGCACGGATCTTCACTATGACTCAGCAGGAGGCCAACACATCCAACACCGTGGTGGCAGGTAATCTCATCATTGGTTGTTCTGATGTGTATGCCTTAATGGACCCGGGTGCATCTCATTCTTTTGTTGCTCCGAGAGTCGTGGAGAGGGTAGGATTGATGGTCTCTGGGTTAGAGTGTCCCCTATGGGTCAGTGGACCCAAGTGTGACCCGTCAGTGGCAGAGGCAGTCTGCCAATGTAGTCCAGTTTTTATAGAGGGAAGATGCCTTTCCGCCGACCTCGTGGTTCTAGATTTGACAGATTTTGACGTCATTCTAGGGATGGATTGGTTATCGACCCATGGTGCTACCTTGGACTGTAGAGACAAGGTAGTCAGATTCAGAGATCAGGATGGGTCAGAGGTCGTCTTCAGAGGAGACAAGAGGGGTACACCTAGAGGTCTGATCTCAGCTCTTCAGGCTCGTAGGTTGCTTAGGAGGGGATGTCAGGGGTTTCTAGCTCATGTGAGGGAGTTAGATAGTCATGTCAGAGAGCCCGCCTCAGTGCCTGTGGTGAGTGAGTTCTTAGATGTTTTCCCAGACGAGCTGCCAGGGTTACCACCTGCTAGGGAGATAGAGTTCGAGATTGAGTTAATGCCTGGTACCAGACCGATCTCTATCCCTCCCTACAGGATGGCACCAGCTGAATTGAAAGAACTGAAGGAACAGTTGCAAGAGCTGGTAGATAAGGGTTTCATCCGACCGAGTACTTCACCTTGGGGTGCTCCGGTTTTGTTTGTGAGGAAGAAGGATGGATCCCTCAGACTTTGTATCGACTACAGACAGTTGAACAAGGTCACTACCAAGAACAAGTACCCTTTGCCGAGGATCGACGATCTATTCGACCAGCTAGCAGGAGCAGGTTGTTTCTCCAAAATAGATCTGAGATCAGGGTACCATCAGTTGAGGATAAGGAATGAAGATGTACCGAAGACAGCTTTCAGGACCAGGTATGGGCACTATGAGTTCCTTGTAATGCCGTTTGGGTTGACCAACGCCCCCGCAGCATTCATGGACCTCATGAACAGAGTATTCAGTCAGTATCTGGATCACTTCGTTATTGTCTTCATAGATGATATCTTAGTGTATTCTAGAAATGCAGAGGAGCATGCCCATCACCTGAGGACAGTTTTGCAGACCTTGAGAGAGCATGGCTTGTATGCCAAGTTCTCCAAGTGTGAGTTTTGGCTTAGGAGCATATCATTCTTGGGGCACATTGTGTCAGAACAGGGTATTGAAGTAGACCCCAAGAAGGTAGAGGCTGTAGCTAACTGGCCTAGACCCACCACAGTGACCGAGATCAAGAGTTTTCTGGGTTTAGCAGGTTACTACAGGAGGTTCGTTCAGGACTTCTCAAAGATTGCGGCCCCTATGACCAAATTGACAAAGAAGAATCAGAAGTTCATATGGACCGATCAGTGTGAGGAAAGCTTTGAGGAGCTTAAGAGGAGGTTGACTTCAGCACCGGTGTTAGCTCTGCCAAAAAGTGATGATGACTTCTCAGTATATTGTGATGCGTCCCGTGTGGGACTGGGTTGTGTGCTAATGCAAAATGAGAGGGTGATCGCTTATGCTTCTAGGCAGCTGAAGAAGCATGAGCTGAATTACCCCACACATGACCTAGAGATGGCAGCAGTGATCTTTGCACTCAAGATGTGGAGGCATTACCTTTATGGGGTAAAGTGTGAGATCTTCACAGATCATAAGAGCCTGCAGTACATCCTGAGTCAGAGAGAACTGAACATGAGGCAGAGGAGATGGGTAGAGCTGTTGAGTGACTATGATTGCAAGATTCAGTACCATCCGGGTAAGGCGAATGTTGTGGCAGACGCCTTAAGCCGGAAATCACTCGGCAGTCTATCCCACATTTCAGCGGAGAGGAGGCCGGTGGTGAAGGAGTTCCACAGACTTATGAGTGAGGGATTACAGTTGGAGTTGTCTGGCACAGGTGCCTTAGTGGCTCAGATGAGAGTGACACCCGTGTTTCTGGAGCAGGTAGCTCAGAAACAGCATGAGGACCCAGAATTGGTCAGGATAGCCAGAACGGTTCAGTCAGGCCAGAGTAATGAGTTCAAGTTTGATGATAAGGGGATCCTCCGCTACGGGAACAGATTATGTGTGCCAGATGACATTGGTCTGAAGGGAGATATTATGGGGGAAGCCCATAATACCAGGTATAATGTTCACCCTGGAGCCACCAAGATGTATCAGGATCTGAAGAGAGTGTATTGGTGGCCAGCTATGAAGAAGGACGTGGCACTGTTCGTGTCAGCCTGCGATGTGTGTCAGAGGGTGAAACTAGAGCATCAGAAGCCGGCTGGAATGTTGAATCCACTACCGATTCCAGAATGGAAATGGGAGAATATAGCTATGGACTTCGTAGTGGGGTTACCGGCGACGTCCAACAGATTAGACTCCATATGGGTGATTGTGGACAGACTCACCAAATCTGCTCACTTCATCCCTGTCAGGAGTGGCTACTCTGTGGATAAGTTGACGCAGGTGTATGTAGATGAGATTGTCAGATTGCATGGGGTCCCGGTATCTATAGTGTCAGATAGAGGGCCCCAGTTCACCTCCAGGTTTTGGCGGAGTCTGCAGAACGCTATGGGTACCAGATTAGACTTCAGTACTGCCTTCCACCCACAGACAGACGGACAGTCGGAGAGGACCATCCAGACAATAGAGGATATGCTCAGAATGTGTGTGCTAGATTTTGGCGGTTCTTGGAGGCAGCATCTACCTTTGGTGGAGTTTGCCTACAATAACAGCTATCATGCTAGCATAGGGATGGCTCCATATGAAGCTTTGTATGGGAGGAAGTGCAGATCACCTATCTGCTGGGAGGAAGTAGGAGAGAGGACTCTTGCGGGTCCGGAGTTAGTAGAGCTTACCAGCAGGGTGGTACCCATAATCAGAGAAAGGATCAAGACTGCTGCTAGTCGGCAGAAGAGTTATGCAGATATCCGCAGAAGACAGCTAGAGTTTCAGGAGGGGGATTTGGTTTTGCTCAAGGTGTCTCCCATGAAAGGAGTGGTTCGGTTCGGGAAGAAGGGTAAGTTAGCTCCACGGTATATCGGTCCTTTCGAGGTGCTTCAGAGGGTCGGTAATGTGTCGTACAAGCTAGACTTGCCTGCTTCGATGGAGAGAATCCATCCGGTTTTCCATGTTTCTCTGTTACGGAAGTACGTGTCGGATCCTGGAAAGGTTCTTAGTGAGCCTGATGTTGAGATCCAAGAGGATCTCACCTATGTAGAGCAGCCAGTGCGGATCCTAGACACTCAGATCAGAAAGCTGAGGAACAAGGAAATCCCGATGGTGAAAGTCCTTTGGAACCACCACAATATTGAAGAATGCACCTGGGAGACACGGGAGTCTATGCTCCAGCAATACCCCCATCTGTTTTGAGGTGAGTGTTAGTTGTTCTATGTGTTGCATGTATGATATATTGTATGCTATGTTGTATGTTATGATTGATGCCATGCTTTGTATGATAGTTGAGGAACATTCGGGGACGAATGTTCTTAAGGGGGGGAGAATGTAATACCCGGCTAGACTCCGGTATCGGAATCCCTACCGTCCGGTGGGACCTCGGATGTCGGAAACCTCTAGAAGGGTAAAACTATGATTTTATGAAATGTTTTCATGTATTTCATGATTTTAAGTAAGAATTAAATGAGTTTTTGCATGAAAAATCTTTGGAGGAAAACCCAGGTTCGGCCGCCGAACTTTGAGGTTCGGCTGCCGAACATGCATGCTTTCGGAGGGACTTTAGGCGCCCGAAAGTTTTGAGTGAGGGAAATGCAGGTTCGGCCGCCGAACTCCAAGTTCGGCCGCCGAACCTTGCATGCATGCGGAAGCACTTTCGGCCCCCGAACGTGGCCTGGCCAGCCACCTATAAAAGGGGCACTTAGCCGAAATGAGAGAGTTTTCTCCCATTTTCAGCCGCAGCAAGCTTCCGACCTCCCTCTCCCAAATCTCGTGTTTTTCCTTCAATCCCCACCATTTTCTTTGAGTTTTAAGGTTCCACAAAGGTTTTTGAGTGTTTTTAAGCAAGTTTGGAGCTTGGAAGTCTTGGAGCTAAATCCCTCCATTTTCCGAGCTAGGGTCGTTCTTCCTCTCGATCTTCAAGAGGTAAGCTTCGATCTATGCTTCTTTTATGTTTTATGAAAGTTTTATGCAAGTTGATGGGGTAGAATGCATGTTTAGGCTTGTTGTTAGGTTTATGTTGTGATTTGAACAATGTATGTTGGAAATGTGTGGTTTGAAGTGTTGTAGTTGGGGTATATTGTAGTTTGAGACCCCTAGGTGTGATGTATGATGTGTATGCATGTGTAGAAACAAGTTTATGCATGTTTTGAGGTGTTTTAGAGGCTGTGGACACAAGGAAGCCAAGTTTCTGCCCTTCGGCAGAAACTCAGGTTCGGCCGCCGAAGTGACATTCGGCCGCCGAACCCCCTTGTGGAGGCAGTTTCGGCTGCCGAAGCCTGCCCCCGAAACTCAAGTTTCGTCTCTGTCTGGGAGGTTCGGCCGCCGAAAGTGCCGCCGAACCTGCATGACTTTCGGCTGCAGAGGGACTTTCGGCCGCCGAACCTGCCGCCGAAAGTGCCCTGTTCAGCCATTTCTTGCATGTTTTCATGTGATGTTTTCAGGATGTTTTAGGGGGTTTTTGGGGAGTATTTTAGAGTCGTATTCATGTATGTTTGGTCCCTCATTTGAGTCCACCTGTGTAGGTTCGGACCCGAGGAACCGAGACCCCCAGCAGTGAGCCAGCTGCTTCAGAGTCTCTTCAGAGCTAGCCAGAGGTGAGTGGAACAAACTTTAAGTTTTAAAGCAAATTAATGAAATGTTTTAGCATGATTCACGCATCATGAATGCCATGAGATATATCAGGTTGATTGCATTAGAATTCACGAATATGTTGCATTGCATACTTTGTTGTTGATGCGGATGAATGTTGAATGATCCATTAGCCCTTTTATGTCATGATAGCCTATGTGAGTCCAGGTGTGCCTGCTACGGCTCTACGCCCCTGGCACTATGACTGATTATGGGAGTCCGGGTGTGCCTGCTACGGCTCTACGCCCCCGGCATGTATAAGTAAGAAAGATAGGGGCTAAATGGTGACAAGTTCATCCTTGTTGTGAAATGTTTGTGTTATGGCGCATACATGAAAGCATGATTTAAATTGATGTTTTATTATTCTGCTCACTGGGCTCTAGTAGCTCACCCCACTCCCTTTATCCCCAGAGTTGCAGGTACAGGATAGATCGGGAAGTCGGCTAGAGTGAAGATAAGTCATGTATGTTGTAATAGATAGTAGTGGACATGAATATGATGTAATGAGTAATTATGACCATGTAATGTAATGAATAATTTGATGATGTATTGAGGATTATAGTAGTGCTTGACCTAGAGGTGTGTGAATCCCCATTATGTACCGAGTGTTTAACAAGTAATGATGTTAGTGACCATGATTATCCAAGCTGTTATGTATGATGATGATACCCCATTGGAGTATTTGATGAGGACTCCAGTGTGGGGTTTATGTATGATTTTGTGCGTGCACAGGTTTTGCTTGGATAAGAGAAAAGAAAAATTTTTACAGATCATGTATATGTTGTTATGTATGGGATTCCACAGGTTTACAGGAGGTATGTAGGCTTGCTACGGGTCCCGGCGGCCTTAAGCCGATCTGGATCCTAGCGCCGGTAACGGGTCGAATTTCCGGGTCGTTACAATTTCTACCCCAAAAACTTGCATAAAACTTACTTAAAACACATATAGAACTAGAGATCGGCTCTTACCTCTTGAAGATCGAGAGAGAAACGATCCTAGCTCGAAGATGGGGAGATTCGAGTTCTTGAACCTCAAAACTCCAAAACTTGCTTAAACTTTAAAACTCTTCAAATACAAGATGTAACTTGTTAAAATCTGAAAGATTTGAGGGAAAACACCTAAAATGACCATAGGAGGGCTAAAGCTTACCGTCGGCCGAAATGGGAGAGAAAACCTCGCCTGTTTCGGTCACGGGGTCCTTTATAGGGCTGGTTCTGTCACCTTTCGGCGGCCTAACGTGCCCCCACATCTCATGCATGTTCGGCGGCCGAACATGAGGTTCGGCGGCCGAACCTTGACTTACTCAAACAAGGCTTTCGGAGGCCTAAAGCGCTCCCAAAACCTTACCATGTTCGGCGGCCGAACTTAACTTTCGGCGGCCGAACTTAACTTTCGGCGGCCGAACCTGGCAAAGCCTCCTTTGGTCTTTTTCATTAAAAACTCAATTCCTTTTCACTTAAAAGCATGAAATACATTAAAAACATTTCATAAAACATGGTTTTCCCCTTCTAAAGACTTCCGGCATCCGAGGTTCCACCGGACGGTAGGAATTCCGATACCAGAGTCTAGCTGGGTATTACATTCTCCCCCCCTTAAGAACATTCGTCCCCGAATGTTCACCAAACAACACATAACATGGCAAACATATAACATACATACAAGGCACATCAACACATAGGGATCTAACCTTAAAAGAGCTGAGGGTACTGCTGGAGCATAGACTCCCGTGTCTCCCAAGTGCACTCTTCCAAGTTGTGGTGGTTCCACAGGACTTTCACCATCGGAATTTCCTTGTTTCTTAACTTTCTGATCTGCGTGTCTATGATCCGTACTGGCTGTTCAACATAGGTGAGATCCTCTTGGACCTCCACATCAGGCTCACTAAGAACCTTGCTCGGATCTGACACAAACTTCCTCAACATCGAAACATGGAAAACCGGATGGATTCTTGCCATTGAAGCAGGTAAATCTAGCTTGTACGACACATTCCCAATCTTTTGCAAGATTTCAAAGGGTCCGATGTATCGTGGAGCTAGTTTACCTTTCTTCCCGAAGCGAACCACTCCCTTCATTGGAGACACCTTAAGCAATACCAGATCCCCCTCCTGAAACTCTAACTGCCTTCTGCGGATGTCTGCATAACTCTTCTGTCTGCTTGCAGCAGTCTTGATTCTTTCTCTGATTATGGGTACTACCCTGCTGGTAATCTCTACTAGCTCAGGCCCTGCCAAGGCCTTCTCTCCAACTTCCTCCCAGCAAACAGGTGATCTGCACTTCCTTCCGTACAAAGCTTCATATGGAGCCATCCCGATGCTAGCATGATGGCTGTTATTGTAGGCAAACTCCACCAAAGGTAGATGCTGCCTCCAAGAACCGCCAAAGTCCAGCACACACATTCTGAGCATATCCTCGATAGTCTGGATGGTCCTTTCTGACTGTCCATCAGTCTGGGGGTGGAAGGCAGTACTGAAATCCAACCTAGTACCCATGGCATTCTGCAGACTCCGCCAAAACCTGGAGGTGAACTGGGGCCCTCTATCTGACACTATCGAAACGGGAACCCCATGCAGCCTGACGATCTCGTCCACATACACCTGCGCCAACTTGTCCACAGAATAGCCACTCCTGACAGGAATGAAGTGAGCAGATTTGGTGAGTCTGTCCACAATCACCCATATGGAGTCCACTCTGTTGGACGCCGCCGGTAACCCTACTACGAAGTCCATAGCTATATTTTCCCATTTCCATTCTGGAATAGGTAGCGGGTTAAGCATTCCAGCCGGCTTCTGATGTTCCAGCTTCACCCTCTGACACACTTCGCAGGCTGACACGAACTGTGCCACTTCTTTCTTCATTGCTGGCCACCAATAAACTTTCTTCAAATCTTGATACATCTTGGTGGCTCCGGGGTGAATGCTGTATCTTGCATTATGAGCCTCTCTCATAATGTCTCCTTTTAGCCCTATGTCGTCTGGTACACATAATCGACTCCCATAGCGGAGGATCCCCTTACTGTCGAATCTGAACTCACTATCATTGCCTGACTGAACAGTCCTGGCAATCTTCACTAACTCGGGGTCCTCATGCTGTTTCTGAGCAACTTGCTCAAGGAACACGGGTGTCACTTTCATCTGAGCCAACAAGGCACCTGTACCCGACAACTCTAACTGTAGCCCTTCTTCGATGAGCTTGTAGAACTCCTTTACTACTGGTCTTCGTTCTGCTGTGATGTGGGATAGACTGCCGAGTGATTTCCGGCTTAAGGCATCAGCTACAACATTAGCCTTACCCGGATGATACTGGATTTTGCAATCGTAGTCACTGAGCAGTTCTACCCATCTCCTCTGTCTCAAATTCAAATCTCTCTGACTCAGGATGTACTGCAGGCTCTTATGATCTGTAAAGATTTCACATTTTACCCCATAGAGGTAGTGCCTCCACATCTTGAGTGCAAAGATTACTGCTGCCATCTCAAGGTCATGTGTGGGGTAATTCAACTCATGCTTCTTCAGCTGCCTAGAAGCATAAGCAATCACCCTCTCATTCTGCATCAGTACACAACCCAGTCCCACACGGGACGCATCACAAAAGACTGTAAAGTCCTCATCACTAGATGGCAGAGCTAAAACTGGTGCTGAAGTCAACCTCTTCTTAAGCTCTTCAAAACTCTCTTCGCACTGGTCGGTCCATAGAAATTTCTGATTCTTTCTGGTTAACCTGGTCAGAGGAGCTGCTATCTTTGAGAAGTCCTGAACGAACCTCCTGTAGTAACCAGCCAAACCCAAGAAACTTCTAATCTCTGTCACTGAAGTGGGTCTAGGCCAGTTAGCCACAGTTTCTGTCTTCTTGGGGTCCACCTCAATACCATTCTCTGACACTACATGCCCCAAGAACGAAATGCTCCTCAGCCAGAACTCACATTTAGAGAACTTGGCATACAAGCCATGTTCCCTCAAAGTCTGCAAGACCAACCGCAGATGATGGGCATGCTCTTCTGCATTCCTGGAATACACTAAGATATCATCTATGAAGACAATAACGAAGTGATCCAGGTATTGGCTAAATACTCTGTTCATGAGATCCATGAATGCTGCAGGGGCGTTTGTTAACCCGAACGGCATCACTAGGAACTCATAGTGCCCATATCTGGTTTTGAAAGCTGTCTTTGGCACGTCTTCATCTCTGATCCTCAGCTGATGATACCCAGATCTCAGATCTATTTTGGAGAAACAACCTGCTCCTGCTAATTGGTCAAATAGATCATCGATCCTTGGCAAAGGGTACCTATTCTTGGTAGTGACTTTGTTCAACTGTCTGTAGTCGATACAAAGTCTGAGGGATCCATCCTTCTTTTTCACGAACAACACTGGAGCACCCCAAGGTGAGGTACTCGGTCGGATGAAACCCTTATCTACCAGCTCTTGCAACTGTTCTTTAAGCTCCTTCAGCTCTGCTGGCGCCATCCTGTAGGGAGGGATAGAGATCGGTCTGGTTCCGGGCATCAATTCTATCTCGAACTCTATCTCCCTCGAAGGCGGTAAACCTGGCAGTTCGTCTGGGAAAACATCTAAGAACTCTCTAACCACAGGCATCGAGGCGGGCTCTCTGACATCTCTATCTAGCTCTCTCACATGAGCTAGGTAACCCTGACAACCCCTCCTGAGCAGCCTACGAGCCTGTAGGGCTGATATCAAACCTCTAGGTGTACTCCCCCTGTCTCCTTTAAAGACAACCTCTGACCCATCCTGACATCTGAACTTAACTACCTTGTCTCTGCAATCCAAGGTAGCACCATGGGTAGATAGCCAATCCATCCCTAGAATGACGTCAAAATCTGTCAAGTCTAGAACCACAAGGTCGGCGGATAGGCATCTTCCCTCTATGAAAACTGGACTGTACTGGCAGACTGACTCTGCCACTGACGGGTCACACTTGGGTCCACTGACCCATAGGGGACACTCTAACCCAGAGACCATCAAACCCAACCTCTCGACCGCTCTCGGAGAAACAAAAGAATGGGATGCACCCGGGTCCATTAAGGCATAAGCATCTGAACAACCAATGATGATATTACCTGACACCACGGTGTTGGATGCGTTTGCCTCCTGCTGTGTCATAGTGAAGATCCGTGCTGGAGCTGACGGACCTTCCCCTCTGTAAGCTGATGAAGAAGAGGCTGACCCTCTCCCTCGGCCTCTGCCACTAGCCTGTGTTGTGGCTGAAGCTGCTGGCTGTGCCACACTACCTGAAGTTGTCTGCTGGGGTCGTGCCATAGGAACTGCTCTAGGACACTCCATGGACATGTGTCCCTCCTGCCCACACCTGTAGCAGGCTGTTGTCCCAAAACGGCATACCCCTCTGTGTAGCTTACCACACCTTGCACACACTGCATTATCAGCACCAGAGCTTGAGCCACTTCCTAGTCCCAGACCTGACTTGATCTTGCTCCAGAACTTATTCTTCTTTGGTTTCTTAGTGGTACTGCCCCACTTCTTACTAGCTGAACTCAAGGATGAAGGGTCTATCCTTCCCCCACCTGGGGTCTTAGAACCTGAAGGCTGTGTCACTGACTGTTTAACTGTCCCCTGGATGATTGCACTAGCCTCCATTCTCCTGGCCATGTCTACGATGGCATGGAAACTTTCTCTATCAGCTGACTGAATCAAGGAGGAATACCTGGAATTGAGCCTCATGATATACCTCCTCGACTTCTTCGAATCTGTGTCCAGATGTTGCCCAGCAAACGGCAATAACTCTAAGAATCTATCGGTGTACTCATCGACACCCATTTCATCTGTCTGCTTCAGCTGTTCAAACTCAATCATCTTCAGCTCCCTTGAACTGTCAGGGAAAGCCCATCCTGCGAACTCATTTGCAAACTCCTCCCACGAAAGACTGTCCACCCTCGGTTTCACATAGCCCTTGAACCACTCACGGGCCTTTTTGCATTTCAGGGTGAAACCAGCCATCTGAATGGCTCTGCTGTCATCAGCACTTATCTCATCTGTAATTGTTTTGACCTTCTCCAGGTACACAAACGGATCATCACCGGTATCAAACTGGGGAGCACCCAACTTCATATAGTCGGTCATCTTGGCTGAGGTCTTTGGGTTTCTGTCACTGCGGTTTCTACTGGTGGTGGAGGTGCGGCATCCCCTGGGATAGGGTTTGCTGTGCCTGGATGGAAGGATGGAGGTGGGTACATAGGGTACTGTGGATACTGTGGGTAGAAAGGTGGATATGGCATGTGAGAAGGGTAAGGATTAAAACTGGGGTAATCCGATGTACTTCCCATCGAATACCCGGGGTATGGTGAAAAAGGTGGGTACTGGGGTGGTGGAACAAACCCCGAGGCCTGAGTGCCTCCCTGTGACTCACCCATGCCCTCTTCTGGCATGTTTACACCAAGGTTACCATCCCTCCTCTGCTCCACATCCATCTCTACTTCTTCATCAACTGACATCCTTTCCTGAACTGTACCCCTTACTGATCTGCTTCTACCCAGATCCAAAGACCTTCTAGGGTCCCTCACTGTTCTGTCCCTGTTGGACCTGCTCGACATTGCCCTTGGCAATGCTGGAGGACGGGCGCTCGTGCCCTCATCCTCTGGTGGTACTCTAGTCAATCTAGCTGATCGACGAGTTCCTCGCATTCTGCTTACTGAAAAACAGCACAGATAACAAAACATTAGCATTAAATGGTTCATGTGGAAACACATGAACCCACATCATATACACATCATATTCATAGCATATCTCATGGCATACATACTTCCATTCTAGACAGGACTCTACATCCTATCCTAGTGGACACGATTTCCTATTGTGCTTGACATTTCTATCACATCTATGAGCCCGACACTCTAGGTCCGACCATATGAACCTAGGGCTCTGATACCATTCTGTAACGACCCGGAAACCGGACCGCTACCGGCGCTAGGATTCAGGTCGGCTTAAGGCCGCCAGAACCCGTAGCAAGCCAAACATACATCTTGTGAACCTGTTCAATCCCATACATGAACCAAAACATACATAAAAATTAAAAACTTTTCTTTACCCAGCCTAGCCTGTGCATGCATAAACATAACATAAACCCCTCATTGGAGTCCTCAACAAAAATACTCCAATGGGGTACATAACATATAGCAGGCTTGGGTTACATAAACATCATAAAACATTTATCTCATGTATTTAAGGGATTACAACAGACTCTAGTCAAGCACACTATAAAACTTACATTACATTACATAACATACTTTTACATTACAACTAATCCATGTCCACTTCTATGCTATTACAGAGACTTCTCTTACTCTTGCTGACTTCTCTATCTACTCTGCACCTGCAAGACTGGGGTTAGGGGAGAGGGGTGAGCTAAAAAGCCCAGTGAGCAAAAAGTAAAAACATGATATTAATTCCTCCATTTTTAGGTATTTTATTCTCCATTTTATTATTAACATTTGCTTTAATTCCACACTTTTTAGGTATATTATTATTCATTTTATTAATAACATTAAATAACATAACTTTTACTTTACATGCTTTCATGAAATGCAACACATCACATTTAATCACATAAAGGATGGTATTGTCACCATTAGTCCTCAACATCTCCAAATTCCAGGGGCGTAGAATGGGCCTCACTGGACCTTCTCTTACATAACATAACATAACATTCCAAAGTGCCAGGGGCGTAGAATGGGCCTCACTGGACTTTCTCTTACATAGTACCAGGGGCGTAGAATGGGCCTCGCTGGTCGTCCATAACATATCATCATAACATAACATCAGAGGACTATGGATCATCCAACAACCATCCACATCAACATCAAATTATGCAATGCAACATATTCGTGAATTTCTAATGCAAACATCCTGAAACATCGCATGGCATTAATGATGCATGAGTATGCTATCAGATTCATTCATTTGTTCATTTATTCATTACTTAAAAACTTAGGGAATAATCCCACTCACCTGGTGACCGAAGCTTTAACGACGAACTCTGAAAGACTATCTCACAACCGGGGGTCTCGGGTCCTCGGGTCCGAACCTACACAGGTGGACTCAAATGAGGCACCAAAACAACAAGAACATAACTCTAAACATACCCCCAAAAACCTCCTAAAAACACCTCAAAACATCCCTAGAAAACATGCAAGAAAAGGCTGGGAAGGGCACTTTCGGCGGCACCTTCGGCGGCCGAAAGTCCTTCCAGAGCCGAAAGTCAGGCAGGTTCGGCGGCACCTTCGGCGGCCGAAACTCCCAGACAGAGACGAAACTCATGCATGTTCGGCGGCACCTTCGGCGGCCGAAAGTCTCGGACAGAGCCGAAACTCCAACTTTCGGGGGCAAGCTTCGGCAGCCTAAAGCTGCCTCACAAGTCATGTTCGGCGGCCGAAACTCCCTTCGGCTGCCGAACCTGGTTTCTGCCAAGGGCAGAAACTTGGCTCCTCTTGCCTCCAAGTTTCCCCAAACTTCCTAGTCATGCATAGAACTCTTCTACAACACTCATACACAAGCATGCAAGCTCCTAGGGGCCTCAAACTAACTCATACCCCAACTACAACACACAAGCAAGCCACATTGTTCAAGAACATGCACATCAAACCCATAAACATAACATAAACTTCCACAAGCCTACTCATGCATTTCTACCCCAAAAACTTGCATAAAACTTACTTAAAACACATATAGAACTAGAGATCGGCTCTTACCTCTTGAAGATCGAGAGAGAAACGATCCTAGCTCGAAGATGGGGAGATTCGAGTTCTTGAACCTCAAAGCTCCAAAACTTGCTTAAACTTTAAAACTCTTCAAATACAAGATGTAACTTGTTAAAATCTGAAAGATTTGAGGGAAAACACCTAAAATGACCATAGGAGGGCTAAAGCTTACCGTCGGCCGAAATGGGAGAGAAAACCTCGCCTGTTTCGGTCACGGGGTCCTTTATAGGGCTGGTTCTGTCACCTTTCGGCGGCCTAACGTGCCCCCACATCTCATGCATGTTCGGCGGCCGAACATGAGGTTCGGCGGCCGAACCTTGACTTACTCAAACAAGGCTTTCGGAGGCCTAAAGCGCTCCCAAAACCTTACCATGTTCGGCGGCCGAACTTAACTTTCGGCGGCCGAACCTGGCAAAGCCTCCTTTGGTCTTTTTCATTAAAAACTCAATTCCTTTTCACTTAAAAGCATGAAATACATTAAAAACATTTCATAAAACATGGTTTTCCCCTTCTAAAGACTTCCGGCATCCGAGGTTCCACCGGACGGTAGGAATTCCGATACCAGAGTCTAGCTGGGTATTACAGTCGTCCTTTATCAGCCTCTTAATCTCATCCTTTAGTTGTTGACATTCTTCTGTTATATGACCATGATCTTCGTGGAAGCGACAATACTTTGTCTTGTCTCGTTTCTCTGCTTTCTAGGAAATTGAGCTTAGATGGCCACTTGATTTCTTTATTATAAATACGAGTTCATAAGTTATTTAATGGAGTATAATTATTATACTTACTTTGATCATCCCTCCTTCGGGAGATGGGATAACTCCTGCGATCTTCTTCATGTCCTCGCCTCTTGGACCTTTGACTTTGCTTTTGACACGCCCTTTTGTCTTCTTTTAATGCTTGGATTTCATCATCCAACCTGATATACTTCTGGCCTTTGTCTATTAATTGTTGATACGTCGCGGTTGGATTTTTAATTAAGGAATTCTTGAATTTGACATTGCGGGTTCCTTTTTTTTAATGCTTCACATGCTATCTCATGATTTAACTCTTTCACCTGTATGGCTTCAACATTGAAACATGAGATAGAACTTCTTAAAGGCTTGCCCTCTCCCTGGCGGATCTTCTACAAGTCAGAAAAAAGCTTTTTAGGAGGTATACAAGTAATAAATCCGGATTTAAATAACATGCCAAACTGTGTAATGTTTTGAATTAAACATGGATCAGATGTTAGTACCATTTCTGAGCCAAACCTATGAGTATTGATGGAAACACCCGACACAACACAAAATCGTTGACATCCTAATGCTACATGGTCATCCTGAAAATTGTCAGGTGGCTTCTGGGGTCTGTCATTCTGCCATACTTGTTCAAGCTAGGCAGCTTGAACTTGGTGAGAAATATTTCTGCTAAGATTTTAAGATTTTTTTCGAAAGAGGCAAAGCACCTTCTAGTCCGAAATCCTCCTCTTGTTCCTTTTGATACCTTTGCACGGCTCATACTAGCTTCCAATTAATACATTTTGGAGCTTCGTCTGATTCATCTTCAGACTCGGCCTTTCCCTTAGCCTGCATTTTGACCGCTTCTGTTCGAGCCCTTGGGATATCTACAGAGGCTTCTTTCCTTCTTCTAGGAGTCATGTTTGATGCCTCTTCCTGAGCCTTATACTAACCGAGGGTAGCCTGCAGCCTTTGGATGTATTGGAGTATCTGTTCGTTGTTTAAATTATTGAAGTCTGCTTCATTAACCACTGTGAGCGTGTTTTCTCTATTGTTAGGGGTGGAAGAAACGATGACACCCTCGTTAGTAGCGGCTTGCGAATTACCGGCCATTAGAGAGTGAAAGGAGAGAGGGGTTTCTCTTTGAGAAAATGAGTAGGAGATTGGACGTAATCCAAATGAATAGAGAGGATTCAAGGGATTTTTCAGCAGTGGAACCAAATGAGGTTGCAGAGATTAGATTGATGATGTGGCTAGAATGGAGCTGCATTATGATTGGACAGAACCTGTAAAGGGGAGAACGTGAGGTGGTGGTAGGTGTCCACGACAGTCACTCCAACGTTCAAGTCAGTATACTGAAGAAGAGAATAAATGTAATGAATTGGTTAGAGTTTTTGTGTAAAAGAACAACACACCTTTACCTTCGTGATTTTTTTTCATTTTATACTGTAATAAAATGGAAATGAATATGATATTTTTCGATAATCCAGCGGTGATATGGTCAACTGTTTGATATGGGGCATCGCCAACTAATATATTGGTAATCCCCGTGATTATAAATGTAATGTGGATATGCTGAATTGTGCTTGCTAATGATAACTTCATGTTGTGACTCGTCTTATCAAGAGAGGGGGACAGTTTTAATGGTGATCCAAGTGTTAAGGTGTCCAAGTCTTCTTTTTCTTGGATTGGACTGCATTTCCTACTTGTCACGTGACTCTGTCTTGCGATAACAATTCATAACTTATTTTGAGCGATTGTTATGAAGTATCAATTCTATAGTTTAAATTTAAGTTTTCATATTTTTAGATTAATTAAATAAAAATTATTTATAATTAATTTGTCTTATTTATTCAAATAATTAAAATTAAAATTTAAAATCTTAATATGATAAATTCGGCTTCAACACGAGGAAGACAAATTTCTCATTCAACTTCATCCTCCATCTTGGCAAACGTATAAGCATGCCATTATATTATGAAAAAATATGGAATATATATATTTTTACAATGCAATAAAACTTGCATTTTCAAGACTGCTAATTATATATCGAGAAAGAGGAATATCCAACCCAATAACTCAAGAAAGACAGCAACCAATCACGGCTCAAACTCAAGCCCTAAACCTAAGCCCACAAATATTCTCCAAATTGACTAGACCAGCGCACCCAGCATGTAGAACCACTGATCCACCGCCTGAGAACCGTAGCACCCAACGGGCAAGACTACCGACAAGCAGCAAAATTCAAATCTGGCACCACAATCTCTATCGAAAAATAGTAAAAGCAAAATCAGAGACATGCATGTAACGCCAGAAATCTTGAATAGATCGACTGGACAGAAATAGCATCGAAAAGAAGAATACTCGCTGCATAGAAAGAGGTGGAGCAGGCTCAACCAGTCATCGGCTTATGGAAGCGTTACTCAATAAGCGTAGCGGTGCGATCCGAGCAGCGAATGCTGAAGAGCAAAGATCCTTCTACAAAGAACGAAAACAGGGCCATCACCGTTAAGACAAATAAAATCAAAAAGTTCACGGTACATTTTCTATGTTTTGAAGTTCAGATAATAAAATTTTTTAAGTTTAGCCTGTGTTCTCTTATTTTTATTCCTTTTGTTTTATTTACTAGTGATGTTGTTTAACGATTTTTACGTTATAGTGTTACCTGATTTTATCAAGCAGTTCGTAAGCACGAAAGTGTCAGACCTCTTTCTTTTTATTTGCTAGTGACGTTATTTAACAATTTTTATGCTATAGTGTCACCTGTCTTTATCACGCAGTTCGTACGCACGAAAGTGTCAAACCTCTTTCTCTCTGTCAGATATCAATTTAATTCTCTCCGACACGTATACGGACAGAACTGTGAAGTGACTAGACCTGCTATTTTTCATCACGTCATATCATTGGACTGAATTCCTTCTTGTCAAACCTAAACTCGCGAACGATCAAGTAACCAAAACTCAAAATCTCATATCCATAAAATTTTAGGCCAACACTGTTTTCTTGATTTCAGTTTTACCTAAAAATAATGAGACACGGCGTTCATCACCTCTCATTGTCAACAAGTGAAAACCTTCAAAGACAACACAACAAGACAAAGCAAGCCTACAAGAACATGTCTGCCCGTCGAAGGAAAATCAGAGGACGAAAGTGTCAAAGCCACAAAAAGAACCTCTCTTACCCGAAGGTAGGAAAAAAAAAAATTCAAACACACGGCCGCTACAAAATCACAACAAAGACAAAACTACCCTTACAAACCCCTGCGGGCTCTCGATATCGACAACCGCGTCTCTCCTCTCTCTTCTCTCTTCTCTTTTTTTCTTAATATGAAATATATATTAATAAGTTTAAATATATTAAATAAAAATAATTATAAAAAAATTAAAAGAATTTCAATGCTTGTGACATTCTATCGACCAAAATAAACAAACATATTAACAAGAAAAGTCAAACTATAAAAATAAGGGGATACTTGTGGGCCATATTTACAACTGTATTGATATTTATCATTAATTTGCATACCAAATTAAAGGAATAATTAAATCTTTATGATATATTATCTTTATTATCTTCATTTACAAAAATGTCCCTGAATAATAATAATAATATTATTAAGTTTTAATTTTATTTGAGATCTATTAACGGAATGTATTGAAATATGTTTAGAAAATTAATGAAAGAATTAAAAATGTCTAATGAAATCAAAACTTAAAAATATTCTACAAGTTTTTAAAAATATATAAATAGACTTATTAGTAAAATACTATATTTAGAGATATTTTTGTAAATTACTATTTATATTTAATTTTCTAAATTGTTTCTATACAGAAATTTACCTGCCATGGATGGGAGATGTTTACTAATTAACGGAAGCTTTCGTGTTAACATAGCTCACGCCGCACGGCAGTAAGGTTTATCCCCACGCGATCTGTGGTGCGTGTACGCTATTGTCCTCACTTTCTTTTAATATTTTTTTTTATCAAATATAGAAAATATTTGATATAGAAAAGGTTTTTTTAATTCATTTTCTTTTTTTTTTTTATATAGAAAAGGTTTAAAATTTAAGCAAGCACAAAATGTTTGCCCACTTAATTTGATTCACGCGCTTAAAAATTAATTAGGTGAGCGTGAGTTCAACTGCAAAGCTACGTGCGACCATGCAACAAAGAATCTCTTCTCTTCTCTTCTCAATTATTTAGAATTCCGATTGCCCGCTTGTCTTCGAGTCCTTTTCTTCTCTATAAATACTCAAACCAGACGTGGAGAGCTCAACTGCAATGGCCTCTTCAAGGCTCCTGAGATCGTTTCAAAGACTCTTAACTAGCAGTCTCTTCTTTCTCTGCGCAGCCCTCACATTTCTAGCCTTCTTTTCCATCAAGCCAAAACCCCATTACGGTCCTGCTATCCAGCCCAATCCCTCCGATGTCTGGTTCGATCTTTTTGCAAAAGAGTTCAATACCCAGAAAATAAAAATCGGTTTAGTTAATATTGATGATGGTTTAAAGAGTGTTTATGATGCATATGGATTAGCAGAGACTGTGTCGGTTGATTTCCAGCCTGTTTCGAAGGAAAAAAAATGGGATGATTTTTTCCCAGAGTGGATAGATGAAGAGCAAAAGTGGGGCGCACCACAGTGCCCGGAGATTCCCATGCCGAGACTGGAAAATTACCTTGGCTTAGATGTGATCGTAGCTAGGGTCCCTTGTGGTGGTGATGAAGGAGCAACAGAGAAGGAGGGGATTAGAGATGTGTGGAGGCTGCAAGTGAATTTGGTGGTGGCTAATCTTGCGGTGGCGAATGGGTTTGTGAAGAAGCCGGCGGAAAGTGAACGGCCGGTGTACGTTGTGTTTATAGGGTCTTGTGGACCCATGCAAGAAATTTTCAGATGTGATGATCTGTTGACTCGTATAGGTGATCATTGGGTGTACAAGCCTGAACTAAAGAAGCTGAAGCATAAGATGGTAATGCCCGTTGGATCATGCCAGATTGCTCCACCATTTGCAGAGACAGGTAAAATTATAATGACTTGGTTTAGTCACAGTTTATTTGTGTTAATGGCAATCAATTAAAATTTGCTTTAAAAAAAAAAAATCTGGGAATGCTTCAAAACGCAAATGGGAAAACTGAGTTGTTGGAATTTTGATGACCAACATACCATTTGTGGGTAATTTTTGCATAAATCCGATTCATAATAGAATTAAATATAAATAGGTTTCTCAATAAAATTAGAGAGATCCATATATTTGTATACTAAATTTATGATAATTAATTGAGTCTAGATAAGTTTTTTTTTTCTATTTAGCAAGTAATTAAAGGCATATTTTTCTATTACAATCTATACATTTTAAAAAATACAAAATATTTTAGTGTATAAATTAATTTATATATCAAATTAATTGAAATTAAAAAAAAAACTGTTTATAATGGCTCTATTATGTTTTGTAATAAAAATTATTTTACATAGTAAAAAGTATGCAAGTATTAGTAAGGAATGAACGTTGAAATTTTTCATCGCTGATAGTCTATTTTTTTTAAATGAGTTAACCACGATCCACTATTTTTCATTGCTCTTTGTTGCTCTGATTTGTCTCTCCTCTTTTTCCTCTAACTTTCCACCCGGCGATATCGAGATTACACCACCTTCTCGACACTCCACGCGTGCACCAAGACTCTAGAGTCTCGAGAGCATAACAGCTTACGGTCGTCAATTCTTAAGTCTCAAATATTGAATCTCAAGTTCGAATATATTACATGAGTCAACCACCAGACCGAACGGAGTTGACTTGATTAATTAAATTGTACGGTTCAACACATAAAACGTATCATTATTTTTGTACCGAACAAATTTGAACAAATTCAAGCGTATGTATTTATATAATGGCAACATCTTAATGCATGAGAAAAATATCAACCAATAATATGCTATGGTTGGCTGACGGACGCTTGCCATCAGTGCAGAGACAATATGCGGTCATAACATATTAATAGCTAATCAGTTGGAAATACAAGTACATGCTAATTTATTTTTAAATACTATAATTTATTTTTGTTTTTAAATCTAATTGTTATACTTTAAAATGAATTAATATAAGATGTTAATTAAATATTGTACCTTTAATCATATTCAAATGGTAAGAAATTTGCATTTCCTTCAGTAATAATTGAATATTATATATTATGCTTTATTAATATTTTATTGGCATACGCAGGCCAAGAAGTTTGGAAAAAATTACTTGCATTTTCAACGGGCACGTACAACCAGAGCGCGTACGAAAGGGTTGCCTATGTAACAGTCCTCCATTCCTCAGAAGCTTATGTCTGTGGAGCACTAGCTTTGGCTCAAAGTATAAATCAAACCAAATCTACCAAAGACCTTGTCTTACTCCACGACTCCTCGATAACTCCGAAGTCTCTTCGAGGTTTAAGAGCTGCTGGGTGGAAAACCAGGTTGATAGAACCCATCAGAAACCCTTATGCTAGAAAGGGCTCATATAATGAATGGAACTATAGCAAGCTTCGAGTTTGGGAATTAACAGATTATGACAAAGTTATTTTCATAGATTCAGATATCATAGTTCTTAAAAAAATGGATTCCTTCTTTTATTACCCACAATTATCAGCTTCTGCAAATGACAAGATGTTGTTCAACTCTGGAATCCTGGTGATAGAGCCATCGACGTGCATGTTCAAAGATCTGATGTCCAAGACTTATAAGTTAACTTCTTACAATGGTGGTGATCAAGGGTTTCTTAATGAAGCCTTTACATGGTGGCATAGGTTGCCTTCAAAGCTGAATCATCTTAAGGTCTTCCAAGGAAAAGGGAACAAAAATCATGAGATCCCAGCCGACATTTATAGTATTCATTTGTTGGGATGGAAGCCATGGATGTGTTATAGTGATTATGATTGCAACTGGGATATGTTGCCTCGTCAGATTTTTGCCAGTGACTCAGCTCACAGAAGGTGGTGGCGGGTGTATGAAGCTATGCCGAAGAAATTGCAGAAATATTGTGGGTTAACCAGGCAAATGGATGCCAGGATAAGGAAGTGGAGAGGGATTGCTAAGAGAGCAAATTTATCTGATGGGCATTGGAAGATCAAGGCCAGAGATCCAAGACAACGTCTCTTAATTTGATAATTAATCATCAGTCTAATTTGTCACCTTATGGAGAGAGGTATATATGAATCACTACTGCAAATGACTGTAAAATTCACATAAAATCTTATATATTTAAAATATAAATCTATGTAAATTCGATTTAGATATTATTCATAATTTTATATCGACTAATTAAAACTTTTAAATTTTATTAAGATGATTGAATTTTGATTAAATATACATGTGAGTAGTCTTTATCATTAAATATATTTTATAAATGCACTAAAAAAATTTAATTTGATGGTAAATGTATCTGAATAAATTTAAGAGATTTCAAATTTTATTCTTCCAATCTCCAATCCCATCCCCATTTCAAAGAAAAATAAATTTTATAAAATATTAATGAGATTTAAATTAGTAGTATTTTATAATTAAATAGTGAATCGATTTAGTGTATCTCATTGAAAATCCATTAATTTATACATGGTCAAGAAATCAATATCATGTTATTGCCTAAAGTTTATTAGTAATTTTAACATTTAATTCTCAAAATATAATAAAATATAAATTTTATTATTTTTTTAAAGATAAACATTTATTAAGAAACATGGTAATATAAAGGATTTAAAGGTCCAAAGATACAGGTTTATAATTTTAAGAAGCTACTGCAATAAAAATAAAAGGCCATAAGCTTAACAGCCCATGAACTCAAAAAAAAAAAAAACAATTAGCAGCTAAACCCAAAATCGGACCCATGGCTTGGTAACCTGAATCTCTCTTCCTACGGTGCTGCTTTCCCTTTCACAAGGACATCTATCTCGTCGATGTCTGCTATCTCCTTCACAACTAGAAAACAACCATAAGAAAGCTTAGGAGAAGAGACGTAACAAGATTAAGAGGAAAACAAACAAAGGCAGAGAGGAAACAAAAGAGAAAAAATAGAAAAAAGCATAAGGCACTTAGGAACAGCCAAGGAAAAGCAACCACTACAAGCTCGTCAGGCGAGGGAAGGACAAAACTCCTTACCTTCTCAATTTCGTATAGGCTAAAAGGATCAGAGTCGGTTTAATATGATTGTATTCTAATTAATATTTCAATTTTAAAATAGGAGTAATATTTTTTGAGTTTTTTTTTTCAATAATAATATTAACTAAAATTTTTAATTTTGTAGATAAAATTTCAATAATTAAATTTGAAACAGTTGCAGCTAATTCCTAAAACGCAAAAAAAAAAAAAAAAAAATCCTGCATAATTAAATGGGTAAATGTGAAATAATGGTAAGTCATACCCTGTATTTTGCTTTTATTTTTCAATTTCTACACTTTCAAAAAAGAATCTACCCAACTTTTTCCCTCCTCTCTCTCAAACTCCATTTTCTTACTCTTTTGCCGACCAAAATAGAACACCCCACTCCTCAATTACCCACCAATCTCTCTTTCTCTCTCTCTCTCTCACATTCACCTTCTTCAATAATGCAAGAGTTTCTGGGATCAGTCAGGCGATCAATAGTGTTCCGGCCACTCCCAGATAATCAAGACTACGGCATTAATCCATTGACAGGAAACCTGGTGGAAAAGTTGAATTCTTGCATTCGCAAATCCAGAATCTTCTCCAAGCCCTCTTCTCCATCACTTTCAATGGCGCCTCCTATCCGATATCGCAAAGGGGAGTTGATCGGTTGCGGTGCATTTGGCCATGTTTACATGGGCATGAATCTTGATTCTGGGGAGCTCTTGGCAGTGAAGCAGGTTACCCTTTTTTTTTTCTCAATTTGGAAGTTATTTTTTGAATTTGTTCTACTGTTTGCTTTATGATTCTGTATGGGTTACAGGCTTTGTTGCGTGATTCTTGAAATGGGATTTGATTGATCTCATTTAGGTGATTATGGTATGGGCTTTAGATTGTGCTTTTCTTCATTATTTCTAGTTGGGTTTTGGTTTAGGTTTCTGATAATTAGTTGTCTGTGTTTTAAATGGATTTTGTAATATTATAACTTCAGTTTCTTATTGGTTTTGGGAATTTATTATTTCATACTTTGGACTCAGAGACGGGGCTAAAGTCAGTGTTCATTTCGGGTTTAACTTGTTTCTGTTCCTTTATAGGTGTTGATTGCAGCTAATGGCGCTACAAGGGAGAAAGCACAGGTAGGAATTTATCATAATTAATTGTGTCAGTCTCATTTCAATGATTGGTGAATCTTGTGCATATCTCCTTTTTCCACAATCTTATCTCAGTTGCTTCTCGTTGAGGAGACTTCTCAACTTCATCATTTTAGTAAGCAGGGAGAGAATTAATTGTGCTCTTTGTATTATAGTGGCATTATTGTCTTATCTACATGTTGATGATTACTAGATTTTGCAGAACAATCTCAACCAATACCAATAGTTTTTTTCTGCCTGATTAAGCGAGGACCTTTTACTTTACTTAATTCTTACGCATATAGAAATCGCAAGATTCTGAGGTTTAATTTGACTTACTTTTGCAATTTTTTTTTATCAATGTATTGCTGAGTTTTTTTTCCCTCTTACAAAATTTATGGTCCTAGACCCATGCAAAGTTTTTTTATATTAGTTTTCTCTCTCTTAATTTATGGAGAAATATGGTTGATTTCACTTAACTACATTATTGATATGATTAGGCTCAAGTTAGGGAGCTTGAGGAAGAAGTGAAGCTCCTGAAGAATCTTTCTCATCCCAACATTGTTGTGAGTAACAAATATTATTTTCTGTTTATCCACTGAATTGGTGATGCATACCACTATTCTTGACTCTGTATGCCTTTTTTTTTTTTTAAATCTTCAGAGATATTTGGGTACAGATAAGGAGGAGGAAACCTTAAACATTCTGCTTGAATTTGTTCCAGGGGGATCAATATCTTCTCTTTTGGGGAAATTTGGACCCTTCCCTGAGGCGGTAAGTGTTGCCAACTTAAATCATGCGTATTAGGCAACCTGGTATAATCTTGTGTCATAATTGGTTGTGTAGGTTATAAAAACATACACAAAGCAATTGCTGCTGGGATTGGAGTATTTACACAATAATGGAATCATGCACAGGGACATTAAGGTGCTTTTAGATCCCCATTCTATGATACTTGATGGTCTTATCCTTTTTCTCATCTTCTTGATTTAGTTAGTAATATGCCTTCTTTATCTGCTTTCAGGGGGCCAACATCCTTGTTGATAATAAGGGATGCATTAAACTTGCAGATTTTGGTGCATCAAAACAAGTCGTTGAGCTGGTATGCTCTTTTCTCTCCATTTTCTGTCCATATATACTTTTATTTGGATTTTGTAGAAAGTAATATCCAGATAATTGCTGCAGGCCACCATTTCCGGTGCCAAGTCAATGAAGGGCACTCCGTATTGGATGGCTCCAGAAGTCATTCTGCAGACTGGGCATAGCTTGTAAGAAAATTAGGTTTCTTAAGTATTTAAATGTTACATGCATGCTACTTATTTTTTGAATATATTGATGCTTCTTTGTTGTTGCCATGTTATTAGACTTCTTTTCTGAATTTCAATACCAAGGAAGCTTTGTTGATAATAAGATAATGTACTGTAAAGGTGAGAGTATCTAGAATTGCACGCTTTTTTTTGCCAAATGATAAATTTCTAGTGCCATGTTTTTTTTCATTTCCTTCCTCACAAAAGTGCTTTGCACAATCCAAGTGTGTTTCGAGAAATCTAAAATGTTAATTTTGAGGGCTGCCGAGAGGTTTTTTCGATCTTTTTTGAATCTTTTTCATCCATAAACTTCTCAGGCTTGTTTTTCATCAGGTCCTTCCTCACAAAAATGCATGCACAATCCAATTGTGTTTCGAGAAATCTAAAATGTTAATTTTGAGGGCTGCCGAGAGGTTTTTTCGATCTTCTCAGGCTTGTTTTTCGTCAGGTCCTTCCTCACAAAAATGCATTGCACAATCCAATTGTGTTTCAACTATCTAGAAATCTAAAACGAAAGTATGAGATTTGAAGTGAATCCATTTATTGGATTATGCTCTAGTCATGATGGTTATTTTATTTTGCTCTTGACATTGTAGCTTTTTGCACAATTTTTGGCACCCTCTTAATAAGATTTTCATTTCAGTTTATGTGGTTGAAGCGTTCTTTCCACTTATCTACAATTAATGTGAAAAGTTAGAACTATTTTTGATGTCTGAGATTGAGATAATGAACCTTACTGATATAGCACATAAATATTTCCTAGCTCTGCTGATATATGGAGTGTCGGGTGTACAGTAATAGAGATGGCCACTGGAAAGCCTCCTTGGAGCCAACAATATCAAGAGGTGCCTAATCTGCTAGCTATTAGGATATTTTTGTCTTGTAGGTTTCTTCCAATACTAACAATGGTTTCATCAGGTTGCTGCCCTCTTCTATATAGGATCGACAAAGTCACATCCAGAAATCCCAGAACATCTCTCTGCTGAAGCAAAAGATTTTCTCCTCAAGTGCTTGCAAAAGTAGTGATTTTGTTGCTTTTCCTTGATTCCTTCTCATCTGTTTTAAATGGTATCAAAATTAAAATTTTAAGCACCAATAAGGTGCTTGTGGTGAAATAATAGGGGGTGGTGGGACGGTGAAAAGTAGTTAAAATGTTAGAAAAATACAGGTCTTGCAATTATCCCTATGTTCACTTTCAGCTCTTAGAATAAGCAGTTTTCTCACAAAAACCCTTCTTCTCTCTCTTCCTTTGGATGTTTGATTTATTTAATTTCCATTGACAGGGAACCAAACATGAGAGCAGATGCATCTAAGTTGCTGCAGGTTATTTTATTTTTGATTAATATTTTGTTTACTTATTTAGCACATTGATTTCTACGGCAACCTTTTGGTTCTTTAACTTCTAAAAATAGCAGTGATTGCCTATGGTTCTTTAACTTCTAAAAATAGCAGTGATTGCCCAAGGGACGCCGTACAGATTTGGGTTTAACAATATTAGATAATCCTCATTTCAACTACATGCAGCATCCCTTTGTAACTGGATGGCATGAAGGATATGAACCGGTTATCCACACTCCTTTCATGGTTTGTATAGTTCGTCTATATCCCATACTTTTTTTTCAATACTTCCTCTCTGGTTATGTTTTTCATGATGGAATTTCCATTGTCATCAGGAAACTTCTGGAATTCCTCTGCAGTCATGCAGCAAAGTTCTTGAAACCCTGTAAGTTTTACATATCGTATGTTTTGCTTGCGTGATGCTTTTAGAATTATTTGACAATAGTATTAATTTGTTACAGTCAAATGCCATCTGTCTCTTGTGGCACATTGGATGTCTGTAACTTGGGCAGTCTGAGCAGCTCAATTGATCCTAATAAACTATTGGAGAGCAAGGATTTATGGAGGACAAACAATGATGATGATATGTGTCAAATTGATGGAGATGATTTTGCTACAACTAATAGTGAAGTCAAGATTAGTCCTGTTTTGATTGCTGATGACTTTAAAAAGGTGAGCAGCTGCTTTCATGTCTTTCTCATAAGTCAGATGTCTTCATAGGAAGGCGGACATCACTTGTGTTATTGTTAGTTATTTCTATTCATTAACAATTTAGCTACCGTGGATTGGTAAATTGTGCTTAATTAGAGTTGTGATTCGATGCATGAGACTTCTGGAGATTGGAGGCACAAATTTGATGAGGGTATAGAGCCAGAACAAGCAGGAACAAGATTAGACATTAATCAACCAGTTCAAAGAGACAGTAATCTTTCATTTCCTTCTGGGGCATCACTCTCTGAGGATGATGATGAACTTACAGAGTCTAAAATCACAGCCTTTCTGGATGAGAAGGTACTACTGTTTCTGTTAACATTGAATTAGCCAATTACATTTTCACTGTTGCATATCTGGATTAAGTGTAGACTGTTGTCATAATTAATGTGCCAGGCTTTAGAACTGAAGAAGTTGCAAACACCTTTGTTGGAAGAGTTCTACAACAGTTTGAATGCAATTTGCTCTCCAA
This sequence comes from Manihot esculenta, assembly GCF_001659605.2. Classification (NCBI taxonomy): domain Eukaryota; kingdom Viridiplantae; phylum Streptophyta; class Magnoliopsida; order Malpighiales; family Euphorbiaceae; genus Manihot; species Manihot esculenta. The sequence continues at coordinate 36,053,520 of NC_035168.2, read as the reverse complement.
ACTTTGCAGAGAATTCACGTGATGAAACTCCTCCAAATTACTTGAAATTACCTCCCAAAAGCAGATCTCCCAGTCGAGCCCCTGTTGGAACCCCATCTGCAGCAACTGATGCTGTTAGTAATGGAAGCCCTAGGAGTACTATTAGGTGTGTACCAAATGCTGGCAATGCAAGTGATCAATCTTCAGAGGACAATTCATCACCTCAGTATCAGGACAATGATCACAAAGGGCTTATAGTTAATGATCCATCAGAATCAAGTAGCCCAAGGTTAGTCCATTAGTCGGTTCAGTTTTTTAGTCCACTCTGATGAAAGATTTGGGAGTAATCTGAAATTGGATATTTTGTTATTTACAGTGTGAGCTTTTCTGATAGACAGAAGAAGTGGAAAGAAGAACTTGACCAAGAGCTGGAGAGAAAGAGAGGTTATCTAGATTCTTTTTTTATATTTCATAGTGCTGGCTAAATTTGTTTCTTGTACCATTCTCTGTTTTAAAAGTCAATTTTGTGTTTTACTATATGAGTCTTCCGAGCATACTGCTTGAGAAATTGGCAAATCACAGTCTTCAACTCTTCATAGGTTGTTTTAGCTGAATTGCAGTTTCAACATTCTTCTTAGTTATGATTTCAGATGTTATAATATGTGTAGATCTATTAAGTTAGCTTTGTCTTAATGTGAACTTGTGTTGTAATGTGCAAGATGCATCTTATAAAATTACATGCATATCAGAAATTATTTTGATGCTATATCGACAAAAGTTCTTGCAGAAATTCTAAATACATTGACTCTCTAAAGAGATGAATTCACATTTGATATTTTATGCTAAGAGAAAACACTCAACTAAAATTGATTTATTCTTATGTTATATGCATACACAGTCTCGAAGCTTTAAATGTCTACTAGAGAGTGTGGAATTCAGAGTATGATACTTGTGTTTACACAAGATTTTTTATCCTATGTATTTCTTCTGCATCACATTTATCTGAAGTAAAAGAAAAAGAATCCAGTTTCCCTTGCTTATTTCTTATTTGTGACTAGAATGATTAATGATTCTGAAAATTGTGTTTGCAGAGATGATGCGGCAAGCAGGTGTGGGAAGTAAAACATCTTCCCCAAAAGATCGAGCTTTGAACCGGCAGAGAGAGCGGACAAGATTTGCATCTCCAGGCAAATGAATGGTTATTTCTATTGTGAGGAGTTAAAAACAACAGAGCTGCAGTTGTTCTGAGTGGTAAAACTATTGCATAGGGTGAAAAGTGTGCTAGCTCTGCCTGAATACTGGGCAGTGTTTGGTGCCCATTATATACAGAATTTGTATAAAAGAAAGGTCATGTTTGGAGATTAAAAAAGAAAGGTTTGCTTTTCCTTTTTCTTTTTGAGGGGGATGGAACATGTTTCTCAAGTTTGTAACCAGTGAATCAATGTACAATAATTATGATCAAGAATGATTGATAAGCTTATGAAATTTTATTCTTAATGGTTGTGCATTTCTTACAAGTGTTTCATTGAATAGTTTGATTATATAGGAACACAGAAATTATTTTGTGCACCAGACGAAATCATTATGCAGAGAATTTACCCTTCATTGTTCATTTGTGAGTATAATATAATTTTGACCTCATACGACAATGAGCTTAACAATTATTGATTAAGTATTTATATCTGGATTTGTGCATAGTAATGAATATACAAATCTACATAAAAATATTTAATATAATTATTTTAAAATTCATTCTCATGTGAGATATCGTAACCTCGCCTTTTGTTCAAATATAACAGGACATTTCACATTTGCAGCTCTGCCTGTGGTCCTTAATATCACGGAACATCAATATTAAACATTTGGCAGCACTTTCCCCATTTGGGTCAGGTGGCAGAACTCATCTTTATTGGGCCATTTCCATTCCAAACAAAGCAGTCAAGGACCAGTTCCATAATGGCATAGAAGAAAAATGTGTTGAGGATTTCTGCTCAAATATGCAAAAGCCACTCAATTTTTTTATCTTTCACAGTTAGATAGACTTGAACCAGATTAAGTTAATACTATAACAATTTTGACAAGACTATGTATAACTACACAAGTCCACACACACCCAAAGTAACTTCCTTTAAGCAACTGGGTATCCAACTATCCATACGACTTATCTTGATGCAGCCAGCCAAGGTTGGTGGAGAAAACAAAATCATCACACCCACAAAGGAACTTAAAAAGAATCAATCAACAATGCACATTGATTAATGATCAAGTGAATGACAACTTTACATATAAAGCCCCACTAAAATCAAAAGAGCTTTAATTCTTCCCAAGGAGAACCGTCTCGGCATTGAAACTGGACGCTGTTTCAATCCACTCATGAAGCCATCAATCTTCTGTACATTTTTCCTGCCCGTCAAAGGAGACACCAATCCGTTGGCCAATCTTGAAGGAGAAAATGAGAGTCGCAATTTAGAAGCAGTGAACACCTTTGGTGATTTCTTGCTCAAGTTTGCAGCTCTAGTCGGTGATTTCTTGCTAAAGTTTGCAGCTTCAGTGGGTAACAGGGAAACCACTGGTGAGCTCTTGATCTTCACTTGAAACTTGGAAGTGGATAGCGAGGACTTTAAAAAGAACTTATGTGGAGTTGTCTGTTTATTTCTAGGAATTACTGGAGACCTTGTTCTGTAGAACTTCTGCTGCTGATTAGAATCTGTAGAAAGGAACAAAGGGATGGAGAAGTGGCTTCTTTGGAGGTGAAACCACCTTAAAGTTAATGCGCGATCGAGCTCTTCGAAGAGATGGAGAAGTGGCTTGTGATCGTATTGATTGAAGTTTATCTTGCTTTTCCTTCTTTCTTTTGGACTTGGTGTTTTCAGAGTTTGGCCTCTGTTTCCTCAGCTGGGTTAATGGAGTTTTAGGATCTTCTATGGTGGTTTTATTGGTTTTACAGGCAACTGGTGCGACAATCTCTCTTGCAAATTGGCTGGATTGCAGAATTTCTCCCACAGTTTCTCCACTATCATAGCTGGTAATGACATTGTCCGCCATTCCCCTGGATAAAGATTTAAACTGTTAGATTGAAATTGTTTGGTTCTCGAGAAACAAACTTTGCATATGATGAGAGAGTGATACCTACTAAACTTTCCCTCATCTTTCCCACTGGAGATTTCTTAGGGGTAGCACTTCTGATCCTTCAAATTTGCAAGTAAAAATGGTTGGTAGTGAAACACTGAAACTTTTTCTTTTCTAACAAAGCCTGAATTAATTCAAAACCCAAGATTGATGTTACCTTAAAGATTCCTGCTTGCACCTGAGACTGGTTCTCATATAACCTCTTCCACCTGTCACTGTACTTTGCAGCTCTTGCAATCTAGCCATGCATTTATCCACCTCCACGAATCCATGGAAAGTAAAATAAACCAATTATTCTAAAGAAAAAAAAAATGATGAATATTCTGAACCTAAGTTGGATTTTTCTTTTTCTAATTTTCTTCAGCTGTCTGGGCTACCAAACAGCCATGACATGAGTAAAATTACCTTCTTTAGTGTTTATCTGATGAGAACAGGATTAAGAGGTGCAGCTATCCTGCTCTGCTTTGGGGGGTTCTTGCTACCGTAATTGCAAACCACACTTAGCTCCAAGTGGGTCTGATTTAACATAAATCAACGGTCCATAAGCCTTTCACGAAGCACGACATTGTGGATAATTGGAGAGCTTTTTTTAAAAAATAAATTTTATGTTTCAATAACTATTATTAATTGGAAAAAAATTTATTTAATTAAAATTTTAATGAATTTATAATATAAATATATATTTAGAAAATATTTAGTTTAATTATTGAATATAATTAATAGCGGTAGAGCTGAATATAGCTGATAATCGATAATTAATTCTAATTAATATATATATATATATATATGAAGTGTTTAATAAATTATATGAAATTGTTACAATTAATATATAAAATGATTGATAAATAAATATATTAATTTATTATTTAATGTAGTAAATATAAAAATGTTAATTTAGTATATATAAAATATTTAAAAATATGATTTTTAAATAATAACTATCTATCATATAAATACATAATTCTTTTATTATATTTTAATTATTATTTATAATATATTTAATTTATTATTATGTATTGTAATTTTAAATAGTTTATTAATGTAAAAAAAATAATTTAAAATGTTATAACTAATAAATTTTAAATGAGTAATATAGTTTAAATAAAAAATAAAGTAAAAAGAAGTAATAAAAACAGTTTTAATCATAAAATTAGTTTAAAATGTTGCTGATAGATCTTATATCAACTATTTAACTGTTTATTAAACATTTTGATTTAATTGTTTGGATATCATTGACTACAAAAGCTGCATCCAATAGTTGAATCAAAATGACTTTAATCTATTTAAAATTTTATATATTTAATCTAGATGCTTATGAATTAAATAGTCACATCTAATTTAATAATTCCAAATATAACATGTAAAAAGATACATATTATAGGTGCATCTTTACTCATATTTTGTTGGACTCTTTATATATATATAAATTTATTATACATTTTTAATTTCTTTTGAATGATAGTTTTATAAATTGAAAAAAAAAAGAATGAATTCTTCCTTGCAAATTTAAGAATCAACAAAAAAAATTAAATTAAAAGTAAAATTCACGCAAATATCTTGATTTCAGACAAAAGATTAAATTATATAGAACATATAAACTAATAAATTAATTTTAAGTATATAAAACTAAAAACTCACTAATATTAAACAAGCTCATACCATCATCATGAACGATCAAGTAGAGTTTTCCACTTTGTAGAAGATCACACTAGTAAAGCACCAATTGATAAAAGCCGAAGGAACACATTAAAAATGCCGAAGGAACACATTAAAAAAAGAGCAAATTACAAAAATGATATGATCTAATTCATTTTATTCCTGTTTTTCCTAGATGAAACAACCGTCCAACCATCTTCTCCTTGAGCCTCCTGGCCGTTGCCATCAACCTGCATGCTCACTTGTTTTGCTTTTGTCTGAAATTTCGGTGCATCAACAACCATGTTTGATCTATCATCCATTCCATCCTCATCCTCATCCTCTTCATCATCATCATCGTCATCTTCTGCACCCTAGTATAAAGAAGAGCAAAATTAAAGGGAAAGCCGTAGCTAGTGAAAATCATTGAACTTCCAAAGTCTGGTGCATTACATAACATGAAAGAATTTAACATCCCAAAATCAGTAACAAACCCACGGCAGAGAAATGTGCAAACATTGTATTCAAATTTCAAGGCACTAAAGAACAGACAAAATTCTTACCACGGATCTACCAGATAATACCAAGTAGAAACATAAAAAGAGTTGACTATGGATCTAATCAACTGCTAATCCTTCCACCAAAAATGGATTTTTTCACACATTTTATCACTATGGTACGTTTCCTTAACCAGGACTGATAGACCTTGTATTGATCCTTTTACCAAAGGGCTCCTGAAGTTCTACCTAGCAGTAACTGGAGCTAGAATTAACCAATAAAAGAACTACCCAATCTTCCCTTAGGAAATAATAACCATTTTGGGTTTTCCAGCCATTCATGCCCTACATAATTTATATAAAAAAAGTGATATACAGAGGTGAGCAAAACAAGTTTGATTGAGAATGTGAAAATTTTAGCATCTCTATGACACTGAAAGTTGGAATATAGAGATATTTAAAATCTTCCTAAGCAAATAACACAGCCCATGTAACCATGCAAAGAATTGAAACTATAATTACCTGTCTGACATGTTGATGAGCTCCAGTACTAGGACCTGCTTGCCTCAACTTTTCAATAGAGTTATAGTTACCTTCCAAACACTCTTCATGCATAATCATTAACTTCTCTGCTACCTGCATACAGTCATAGAAATTGCAAAATTGCATAAGATGTAAATGAACATTGCACCCTAATGAAACTAGCTGAGCTGCATTTGATCACGAGAATATATATAGAAGTAACCCCTGACACATGAAAATCATCTATAAAGTTTATGTCAAGTTAACAACTTCAGAATTTTTTTCTTAAAAAGGCAAAAGATTTTTTTTTAAAAAAAAAGATGAAAAAAAAAATTCCAGCCAGATTTTATTAGAATGGTAGATTGTAAAAAATATGATGAGCCACCAACAAATCAAATGGTGAGTATTACACATGGTGGCAGACAACAAGAGGCAAACCTCTGCAATTTTGATAAACCTGATTACTTTTCATCAGAATACATATAAGCTTCATTTAGACAAGTTATTAACAACAATTCAAAGTTATAATGTAAAGAAGGCAAACCTCTTCAACACTGCCATCCTCAATCATGGTATTAAGAGAAAGCATGCCTTCATCCAGGATATTTTCTAAATCATCGATGTAGAGTGGCTCTGCGAGAGTGAGTACAGAAGGTACATAAGAAACAGGAGGAAGAACAAGAACCATTAAAAGCACAGATCATCACAAAGAAAATAATAACAGTCAAGATCAGAGATTCGGTGTTGTTTTCCTTAAATCCAAGTAAAACCTAAATTTTATGCATGTAGTAAAAAACTTTCAATTAAAGAATTTGAAACTCAAAACCCAGAACCATGAAAAGAGAATCCTGAGTAATAATTAAAGCTATGAAAATAAGTTAAACGTATTAATAGAATTCGACCAATTACCAAAATAATTCACATCATGGACGCAAATAAGAACAAAATTCTTTCAATTTCTGAGACTAAAAGGACATCCAGGGAGCAAGGCAGAAAAGAAGACTGTTGTTCCTACTGAAATCAACGATTCATACTATTAATGAACAAACATATATTAAAAAATTTTGTTATAATAAATTCAATGAGGCATTAAAGGTCTAGTTTCCATCCCAAATTACTGAAAAGACACAAAATGCGAGCTAAGATGAACCCAGTTACCTTTAGATTGAGTGAACCAAGAGAAGATATCGGAGCCAAGCTGGTCAGCTAATTGTCGAGAACCACGGCCACCCCACTCGTTCTCAACGGCTAATTGCAAAGCTGACCATCTAGAAAGGATAAGACATATACCTTCTTGGAATATAGGCAGCGACTCCGCTGATAGTTGCTTGCTGAGAACATTCTGGCCGTTCCCGACTCCGTTCATACTTCGACTTAGATCAAAATCACCAAGAAAACAAGAATATCACACAATCTCAGATCAGAATTTCAGTCTCACAAAAACAACTCTGATTCTTTCACAATAGTGTTGGTTTCAACAAATTTTCAATAAATCTCACATACAAGCCCAAACACATTCACGTAAATCTTAACATTACCAAAAATTTCAGAAACACACATCAATACATCTCACAAATCTTAGAAAGCACGCATCTGAAACCACAATCTCAAAACCCATACAAACCTGCAGTGACGGAGGACACGGCGAGGCGCAGCGGCGGCGTGATTGAGGACGTGGACCAACGGCGAGGAGCAGCACTGGACGCAACGACGTTAACAGCGTGGAAAGGAGAGGGAAGATCGGCGGGAGGCGAGAAGCCGAAGTGGAGTGGGGGGGTGGGTTGGGGAAGGGGAGGGAAAAGCGATAATGTTGAGAGTTGACAGAGAAATGTTAGGGTTGGGGATATAAGGGCTCTGTTTATTTAAGGATTTTAAGGTTTTGGTTATTTAGTTGGCAAAATGTTGATTTAAACCCTTAAACAAATATCAAAATATAATTAAACCTTTAAATAAATTTTAAATTCAATCATACCCACAAACTAATTAATAAGATAATTTAGTACTAAAATAAGAAACACATGGTATCATGTAGTTATAAAGCTTCCTAATTCAATCCATATGCTTTTCAATATTCTTTTCTCCATCTTGCCAGTTTGATATGTATCGGATTTTGAACAAATTTCCCTTTATGTAAAAAAATGGAATTTCTGACTCTGAAATTTTGTTCATCATTCCTCCATAAGGATTCCATCTCATAAATGGAGTTTCACTTTCTTTTCTAACAATTTTTGCCAGGGTCCCTCTAGTCTCATTTTAGGAATAGGTTATTTCACAAAATCTAATTTAGCCTTGAAGTGGTGCTTAAATAGAGACTGAAGCATAAATTTTAGAAGTATGGTGCGTGGATAGCCGACGACGTACAGTGAGAATTTACTTTCATCAATTATACAAAAAATCTTGACTTACTTTTAGATTCCATATCTACTTGTACGTGTGTGTTTGAAGTTTGTGCCATAGGATTCCGCGTCATCATAGATTTTATCCAACTTGTTTCCATGCAATCTTTTATTGTCAAACCCAATTCTGAGAATCTGTTGAAACAGGACATTCTAAGCAATTAATTGGAAGATAACAGTGGTTCACTATGTTGTCAGTCATATGACTCTTGCTAATGATTAATTTTTTTAAAATTTTTATCACTTTAATAACAAATTGTGTTATTTAATTAATTTGAGGGTTTGATTGAACTTAAAATTTATTTAAGAGCTTAAACATACTTTTAGTATTTATTTAAGGTTTTAAATGGGCTTTTTACCTATTTAGTTTTATTGCGTACATTTTAATTATATTTTTTATAGTTTATATTATTTAAAATATTTTATATTATATGTGTATAAATTTATTAAGTTATACTTTTTTAAGAGATGAATAATATAGTTTATTATATTAAATATTATAAAAATATTTAATACATGTATATTAGTTTATAATTTTTTTAAACCATACAAGAAAGTTTATATTATGAAGTTCTATAGTGAAAAGAGGGTGAGAAAAAAAGCCAAAGATCATGAAAAGAAACGCAAACAAAAAAAATTTTAAAAAATTCAAAATCAACTAAAATCAAACCCACAAAACAAATCACCAAAAAATACAAATCAAATTATACAGACCAAATCAATCAAATTAGACCCTCAATAGTGAGAAAAGAACCACACCCGACTCCAGGCTATTGAACCACACCCGAGCTGATCCTGTTAGGATGGTTGGAAAGACCTTACACATCTAAACATCCAAATGAGTCTGCAATTCCATAAATGTCTTATAGTTCAAAATATATTCTTGGAAGTTTTTCGTCCCGTCATAGACTGTTAAAATTGACATCATGAACTTTTTTAGTATTGTCTCCTGCTGAATCCGTTTTACAAAGGGTGATGAGGTCAGCAGCATGGGATTGTTGTTGTCTCGTCTCGGGCCCCTAACTCTATCAACAGTTGCTCTTTCAATCTTTCTAACTTCTAATCTATGTCAGTGTCTTTTCTTCTATGCCTCCTTTTCAAGTGGTAACTTCTTTCTAACTCTTCACTTTCTGACCTCTTTGCGGGCTCAAAAGAGTAGTTCTCGGTCCCATCATTTTCAATGAGCTCCCTCGCTATCCTATCTCTTGCTTGGGTTGCTAGCTCATTTCTCCGACTTGCCTCTTCATCATTGTCTTCTGTCCTCTACTTCTTTGTTGGGAGATTTGGTAATTCAATATGGGTTGGGACTCATTGAGATTACGTCCTTCTACTATAGGTGGTATGCTCAATGGGGGTACTGAGCTCTCTTTGTTGAAACATCTGGCTTAGCCCGTGAGCAATATTTTATAACTGGAGAGCCATGCTTTGTAGTTCTTGGTCAGACAAAAAAGTTCAAGGCATGATCCTGGTTAAGCTTGGTGAAGGGTTAAGCAATATGGGTGGCTGATTTATTGGACTGTTAGGCTAGAGAATAAGAACTGCGGACTTTTCTGAGTCGAGCTTAGGTCGTTTGAGGTGATTCATGTATGGTTTCGCCGTGATTGGTCATGTGGATCTTAGTAGGTAAAGAAAATGAGAACTTTGGTAATGAAAGATCTCCTTCATTTCCACAGATGACACTAATTAATGTTTGAGATTCAGGAATGGGTCTAGACTCAGAGTATACTTTGATAAGTTTAGTTTTCGTTTTTCCCTTTATTCCCTTTTTCTTTTATCTTTTAGTGACGTATAACTACCGTTCTGAATTCGTACCCTCCTGCCACAGTCATACTGGTAATACGTATAGACGTACGATATCCTTTCTTCTCTTTCGTCAGCCAATCATTTAATTTTTCCCGTATCACCTGGACATAATACCGGATATCACGGGATTTGTTTTACTGTAATGGGAACGTATATTTGGAGCTGGGATCTCATGCCCAATCTAATTTGCCTAGAAAAGCTCCATCTTATAGGAGGTTTAGACGTACATATTGAGTACTTATGGAGTTTAAATCCAATCCTTCTAATTTAAACTTTATAAAGTATATACATTTGAAATTCGACGATATCGATCAAACTGATATGATAGTTTAAACTTGAAAATACATATATGAAATATTAAAATATATTATGGTGATAGTAATCAATGGCCGATGAAATTGTAGGTTACGCGCAATATAACTCACCCCTTACTCTTTATAAAGTGTTATAAAATTTCCTCATTTTATTTTTTAAATATTTTTTTATTTTTTATATATAATATTTTGTAATAGTAAATTTTAATTAGTTTTATTAAACTAATTAAAAAAACAATTTGCTATCTGCTACTCATTCTTATCTGTTTAGTTGCATCTTTTTTAATCATGATTGGGAGTTTTTGATAGAGAGAGAGTTCAAGGATGTATTTCCACCCATTCTCCAATCTAAAATTTCAAAGTGATTAAAAGATTAAAATAATATAAATAATAATATTAATATAGCAACAATTAATAATTAATGTACACTTTGTATATCTATTTTATAATATAAGATTTTTACTAAATATAAAATTAATGTATTTAATATTTATAGTAATTATTTTTTATTATAATATTTATTTAGAATAAAAAATATTTATAATATTATATAAGTGAAATTAATTTCTAATGTTATTAGTTTTAAATTTAGTAGAATTAAATTACTCATTATAATAATAATAATAATTTATTGAATTTGAATATAATTTAACATTTAAAAATTTCAATTATAAATATATAATACGTAATTTACAAGTATATAACTAAATTTAAATTTTAAAGTAAATAATGATTTTATTATTTAAATTTAATAAAATTTAAATTTTATATATTTAAATTTACAAGTGGATGATAATTTTATAATTAAATTTAAATTAAAGATTTTTGTTTAAATTATTTTACTATTAATAAAAATTTGAATTTTGAGTTATATATAATAAATACTAAAAAGTTAAATTTATGATATAAAATTATTAAAACGACATATTTAAAGAATAAAAACGATAATTATATATACACACATACTATATGAATATTATAATGAGTACAAAAACATTAAATAAGATTTTTAAATATTTAAAAAGAGTAAAAATTTCATGAGTTAATGAAAGTAAAATTTAAAAAGATTATAAATAAATATAATAGTAAAGAAATTTAAAAAAATAAAATGCTCATAACCACATTTTTAAAATTTAAAAAGGACATGTATATTTCTATATTTAACAAAAATAATGGAAAATATAATGATATATAGACAAGTTTTGTAAATTTGGAGGGCCAAAATTATATTTTTAACAAAATTTTTTAAAAAATTTATTGATATAAATTAAAAGGAGACGCCGGTAATACCTTATAAAAATAATAAAAAATATAGATCTTTAACTCTAAAAGGATATTTGTGCAGTCGCTAGATACAAAAACAAGGTTCATTATATATCAGTTGAGGGTCGAGAAGGTAACAGTGACTTCCTGTAATTTTTCATTTCTCTCAACTTGAGGGGACTCCACACCAATGATTTCCGTTGCAATGCAACTACAGTTGGATGGCTTGGCTTCCAAGAACCTGCCTGAGTTGGAGGGCTCCCAATGAATTTACTATTGATTCTCACGGCAGTTGGTGTTCTCTCTGATGCTGAATGGAGTTCTGGCAATGGAGAGAACAAACTTGAATATCTGGCCTTTCTTGGGTCCTTCATGAATGACTGTGTCTGTCGGCCCACAGCACCACAGTTCCTTAATCGCGAGGCAGAAGTGTGGAGAGGTGTTGTCAAATTTGAGTTGAGATCAGGATAGAAGGTAGCAATAGAAACCCGTCTTTTAGGCTGAAGAACCTGTGCTGATGTTGTAGCTGGCGGTCTGACAGCTACAGAAATACGTCTTGGTTGCAGAAGGCTTCTTGTTTCCCTTCTTGCCATTGTAGTTCTTGCAATATTTTCTTTATCCTGCATTGAAGATGGGACCATGGAAGCAGTAGTTTTGATTTTCTTGGTATGGAGAGGAGTTGCTGGAGGTATGAAATTTGTGATTCTTCGCAGTGGCAGCCTCAGTTTTGAAGGACACAAAGGTGGTTTCCGCTCTATCTTGGTCTTCTCTGCTGCTTGTTTTAGAGAGGGCAATGAAGTCTGTGAAGAAGCAGCAGCAAAGGCTTTCGTTTCCTGCTTTAGTCTGGTCTTTCTTTCCTCGCCCAACTGAATCTCAAGTTCTCGGACCTATTGCCAAATTCAATATCTTGTCCTATTTTAAAATGATCAAACATACATAAATATTCACTAAACTTAAATGACAGGTTAGTTACCTTTTCTTGAAGGCTTCTACACTTGCTCTCCCTTGCAGCAAGCCTCAACTGCATGGACTGCAAATTCTCCTGCAACTTCTTCGTTTCCTTCTCATCATGCTGTAGCTTTTCCACCTGTTAATTAACAAATTTAAAGAATCTCTCAGTTGAATCAATTTGAAGCAAACTGAAAAGTTAACTTCAACAAGAATACCCACCATTTGCTTGTACTTGAAAAGCTCAGAGAAATCTGTCTGTTTGCGAGCAGGGCCACTTTCAATTCCCCGAACTCGACTGGCAAAATTCAATGAACACAGAGTCTCCCCAAGGTCAGCAGCACTTGGGCTTATCTGGACAAACATCAACGTCTTGCAATCTCCTCCTGCATTTCACGTCCCAATCAGTATCTTCATTGAAAGAAAAGAGACCTATTCTAAATAGCAACTATAGTAAATCTACTGCTCAATAAAGAAAAATGCTTACCTAGAGAGCTCTGCAGCATATGAGTGAGCTTTGAGTTCCTGATTTACACAGAACAAAGTTTTTGATAAGATGTAATAAATTTTTGTAAGAAATGCATTGTCTGTAATTGATGGATAAAGAGAGAGACAAAGATACCTATAAGGAATGTGGCCTGTTTTTGATGCAAGGGCAGAGATAACATCACCAAGTGCTGATAGAGATTTATTTATATATTGAGATTCCTTCAACCTTTCTCCTTCAACTTCTATCTTCCCCACACGCTCACTACCAGCCAAATCTACCAGCCAAAGATGACTCCTTGTCTTCTGGCCATCTACTAAACTCTCCCCTTTTACAGTTACGCGCAACAAACTACATGGAAGCATATTTGGCCATTATCATGCATTTATAGGCTTGTTTTACGACAGCTCTTTAATTGATCAATATAATTCTTGCACATCTGTTTTTATTCCTAAGATCAAGGAAATATCTAGACTCTTCCATACAAATCTTCATCAAAAGCTGAAGTTCTTTACTACTTGATGGGATCCCAAAAAGTACATACAGAGGAAGAAATGAACCAGAAACAGGAAATGAGGGATTTAGTAATACCAGTGAGAACGGCTGCTGAGCTCATTGGCAATGGTAGAACCAACTGATCTGGCTCGGCTTCCAGACTTGAGTAGCTCCCATACTTCCTCCGTGCCATATACTCGAGCTTCAACAAGTCCTGGAACTTCTTGTGTCCCTTCAGCGGCTTGCTTTATCTCCAACCTTCATCCCAAGTTTCAAAAAATATATATATTAACCAGTCAACTTCAGATTCGTCCTGTAATACTATGAATATGGAGACCACATAACTGCCTCCTAAAACAAATAGCCCTTTTGTTAAGTTAGTTATATCTTATTGAATGTAGCCCAATTAGATTCCATGGGTAAATTACTCTTAACTGTGCTAGATCAAGATATAGCAACAGACATTAGCAAAGAAATTAGTAGAAGGGAAATTCTTCCGACAGTAATTTCCATATTCCAGTCATTATGGAAATTACCCATAAGCAAGTTAATTTTTTGTATGAGCATATATAATTTCCTCCATCAAGCAGTAACAATCACTAGAGTAAATTACATTCAAAGTCACTACACCAAGGAAAAAAGGAAGTATGCAATTGAAGTACTAAACAGTTGAATTCAATGTACTTGATGTGGCTACCAAATGAAATAACAGGAAAAGAGAAACCTACTTTTTAGGGGGCTGGTTGGAGTTTTCCACTAAAAGGTCTCGTATCTTCTCATTGTAAACCTCCAACATGCTAACAAATAGCTCATATCTCATGACTCCACTTCTCTCTTGGGAAATACGAAACAATTCCTCTAAAGTTCTATAGTTCACTCCCCTATTTTCAGGGGTCCCATCCATTGTGAACGTCTTCCCTGTTCCAGTTTGCCCGTAAGCAAATATGCATACATTATAGCCATCCAGCACAGAAGTTACTATGGGTTTAGTTTGTGCAAAAACAGCCTCTGCGCATTGCAAAAGAAAGACTCAGGATCAACACTCAAATGGGACTGACATTAATAACAAAAATTTTCTGCATGAAAAAGTGGGGAATAAGATATCATCATACCTTGGTTATCATCAGGCCTAAACACATGGTCAAACTTGAATTGTTTTTTTGAAGAATCAGAGGAAACTATATGCAACTCGTTATCTAAGGATGAATCAAATTCCACTACACAATTAGAACCACCAGCAATTTCAACTTGGTTTAGTGGTCTACATCTGCAGAAGACCCTAATATTGCCCTTAAGCTCAATCACTTCATTGTAAAGTCTTCTGCGTTCAGATGACTCTTCAATGTACTTCTTCTTTAAAATTTCATATTCATTGCCTGACACCAATATAGTAGCAAGAAACATATTAAAACCAAGAAGAGATCAATGAGAAACCAAAGACAACTGCCACAAAATGGGTACTCACTCAGAAGCTGAAGTGTGCCCAAGACTTCAGGGCCAGGAAAAGAATCTGAATTGACAGTCTTCACTTGATGGGAGAGAGTTGCATGTTCTTTCTTCAAATTCTAAAGCATAAAGAATTGAACTCAATGAACAAACCAATCAGCAAAATAAAAATATAGTCCAACCACTTAAAAAGGTTTTATTTGGCATTTTTTGTCCATACCACCCACTCTAACTGAACAACTTAGCTTAGAAGGAAACAAATAT
Source organism: Manihot esculenta (assembly GCF_001659605.2). Classification (NCBI taxonomy): domain Eukaryota; kingdom Viridiplantae; phylum Streptophyta; class Magnoliopsida; order Malpighiales; family Euphorbiaceae; genus Manihot; species Manihot esculenta. Next base: position 36,038,342 of record NC_035168.2, on the reverse strand, counting down.
ATCTTTGATTTATTCCTTTTTCTTTTCTTATTCCAATCTATCAACCAGATTGAGAAGCATCACAAGGCCAGAGAACTTTACCTGAATCTGATAGCTCAAATTGATAATTTTCTGCAATATTGGCAGTGTGGGCCCCTTAAGTGAAGTTTCTTGGTCTCTGCTCGATGTACTATCCTCACTTATAGAATTTGCAGTTTCTTCTTCTATTTCTAAATCATCAACCAGAAGCTCATTTTAACTTCCAAATTACAGATATAGAGCTCTAGTAAGGCACTAGACAGAGTCTAATATATTGATTAAGCAAGGATTATCAAAAAGAAAAGAACCCAGAGTTGCGTTAAATCTTCATAAATTTCTACTAGGGTAAGAATGAAGCAATTGAAATAAAGCCCCAATCTTATTTGAACATTCTTTTTGGAATACAAAATGGAAAAGAAATTTTTTTTAAAAAAAAAAGAATGAATGATAAAAGTCAGATACCTTCTTGGCTAGTACCAGCCTCTTGGCTTCTATCTGAAAGAAATCACACATGAAATCATTATATATAAACTCTATGTTTCGGACAAAAGAAAAAGAAAAAAGAAAACAAACGAACAGCTTAAACAAAACACGAACTTGTATCTTGAAGTTTGAACTGAGATTTTGAAAAAAGAAAAAGTAAAACCTAAATCATCACAATTTGACCTAAATTTCAACTGTAAATTTTCGCATTTATAGAAATTGAGGACAAAATTAGAAAACAGATAAGCCGTGACAGAAATTGAATGTTTTCTTGAAATTAAAAAGAAAAATATGAGGGAAAAAAGTAACCAAAACCTGAGAAAGAGGATAAAGTAGGCTTTGAATCGCAATTAGAAATTGTGTGATTGCAGTTTCCAAGTAGCAATTCTACAGTTGGACCTAAGAAAAAAAATCTCAACTTCGTCATTATCCAAACAATTTCCACCTGAAGAAACAGTGAAAGAAAAATAAATCAAGAATTTGTAGGAGTGTACCATTCATGGCTTCGAGAGTCAGTAAGGTTACTAGCAAGAATTGCAGAGACAAAGAGCGAGAGAGTACACAGAGAGAGAGAGGGGGGGAAGAGAGAGACAAGCAGACAAGGGGTGTTGGGTTTTGATCAGATTGAAGTTTGAATTGAAAAGGTAAGAGCCGTTTGATCGAGCGTGACAAATGGGGGACTTTAGCTGTTCTCCAACGGCTATGTAATCTTTGGAGCGTATGAGAAATCTCAGTTTGAAACCAATGGGCCAGAATGTGGCCCATTAACTTTGCGTCAGCCCAGTAACAAGTTATATTTTACAGAATAATCGATATTATAAAATTTTATCAAAATTTATTTATTCATAATTCAAATCAACACACATAATTTTCCAGAATGTTTTTAATAAATTTCAAATTAAACTCATATCGAAGCCCCCGATCCTTAAAAACCCATAAATCATTGTAGTTCATGACACATAATCTCTCATAGGCATATTGTCGAGCAACTTAACAGCATCGCTAGCGACCCATAGAGTTTATCCAATAGGAAAGATGGGAATTCAATTTGTGACCGACTCATTTGGATCTCATCGATGAAATGGGATTTGGAGTAGTACAATAGAGATTTTACCCTTTTTTTTGCTTTAATGGACAATTGCACTCAAAGATAAAATAAAAATATGAAATTATTATATGATCAATCGATTTTTAAAATTAATTATTTAATTTAAATTCAAATTAAAATAAAATAAAAAATTTAAATTTATTCAATCCAAAAAATTATTTCCATTTCAACTAAACATGACTGATCTAAATCCCAACTTCCACAACCTATTAGTATCCTTTAAATGACGGGTCGGTGGAGCTCTGTATCTGATATGGCAATTTCAATGCCGGTAGTGTTTGTTCTTGGTTTTAACTGATGGTTGGCAATGAGGTTTGGCCAATGGAACACGACGAATAGCAATTACCTTTGAATATTCTTTTATTTTTAAAATAAAATCTTAATAATCTATAAAAATTATATTTATAAGTATACAACATGTATAGCTTATAATATGGAAGATAACAAATTTAATATGTAAAATATTAAAATGAAAATCCATCCATAAATAATTTATTTACGAAATTTATATGCAAATCAATTTTATTTCATATTGATTTAATCCAAAATACAATGCAAAGTGTTTTACCCAGTCAACTCAACAGTTATATAGATAAATTGTAATTTTTCATTACTGAATTTTAATATAATTAATAAATTAATTTTTATATTTTTAAAATTTAACACTTAAATTTTTATAATTTAAAAATTTTTCTATTATTTTTACATTTAAATATATAAAAATATTTTTATTATTCTCTTTAAATAAATAAATTACATTTAAATCATTAAATTTTAGTATAACTAATAAATTGGTATCTATATTTTTAAAATTATACATTTAAATTTTTTATAATCAATCCATTTCATTTATTATAATTTAAATATCTTTTTTTATTTTTTATTTAAAAAAATATTTAAATCTTCATTAATTTTTATCTATAATATCTCATTTAATTAAATTTTAATATTTTTTTTTAATTTTTATTTATTAAAATATTTCAATATTTATAATTTTAAAATTTTCAGTCATTATTAAGTGGTACTACGTGGTCTTTAATTAGATTACAAGCTTTTATAAAAAATATTTTAAAAAGAAATTATACTTTTATAAAAAATTTAACTATCTATTAGTTTTAAATTAATGTTTATAATGAATAGAAAATTTATAATTTTAAATAAAATAAATATAGAAAAATTTAAATATTTAATTTAAAAAATATAAGGACTGATATTGATATTAAAACTTAAAAATATAATTTATACAATATAAAATTGTCATTTATATTAAAATAATTCAAGTGTGTATAAAAATATTTTAGATATTTGAGATTTTTTTTTTAATTTATTAATTAACGGAATTATAAACAGAAAGAAACTCTAATTTGAAAGGAACAACCGGCAATTCGAGTGGAATGATTATATAAGATTTTAAATATTTATTTTTGAAAATATAAAAATTAATATATTAATTAAGTTAAAATTTGGAGATTAAATAATTTATATATCCTAACATTTTAGTAAAACTCAGTATTCAGGATATAATAAAATGATTAAGAGAAGTCTATATCATATTAACATATGGTTTATTAATTTATTATACAATACATAAAAGAATTAAATTTATTATTTTTGTGTTATTTAATATATTTAAAATAAATATAATTAAAAAATTTATATTTTTAATATATATAAAAATTAAAATAAATAAAAATTATGTAATAAAAAATATAATATAAATAATAAAAATTTACTATTCAACATCTATGACAAAAAAATTCATCAAATTAATTAATAAATTTTTTAAAATTTTAAAAATAATTTAATATATTTTTCAAAATTAAACTATCTAATAAATTTTTCGCATATCAAAAAACTAAATAATAAATTTTCTATAAATAAAAATACCAGATCTTCTGTCTCAAACTTAAATCTATCTATCTATTTTGAGATATTTATCACTATAATGAGAAGAAAGACCATCTCCCTGCATAAGTAAAAACAATAAATCACATCTCGAGAAACATTATGAAAATATAAGCAACTAAATGGATGCAGTTCATCAAATACATATGCCGTTGAACTCCAAAAGAACTGAACACCCTCTTATTAATTTGTCTGTTTAACCAGAAATGATAAGATAAATTAGAGCACCAAGAAGAGTACCTCAAATGCGAAATACAGTTCTTCATCGCAGTTATTTACAAATGAAAATCTTTGCCACAGACAGAAATATCAAACAACAGGCAGTATGTTATTTCAGAATCACTATGAGAACTTTCAACTATCAGATGTTTGTGCCAGTGCAAATGACCAATTCTGAGCCCAGAAGCTGAATCAATTCAAAATTATGAGAATGCCTGCAGATTAAAGGTCCAGCATGGATGAACCACCCTTTGAATTTCTAACCACGCAGGAGATTGATAGTGCAAGATTAAAAACTATGATCAATGAAGAGAGTTTTTACTCCACCTGAGCTCAGAAAACCGCATGCCCGCCATGGTAATTCCAGCCGTGAAGTGTTATCCGTGGGGTAACGCCTGGAGGAACCTCGAAAGATATCTTGATGGGCATCGCTTCCCCCGGCACAAGCGAAAAATAGTTATCTGAGTAATGAACAGGAAGAATTCTTGTGTCTTCTCCCACCTTGTGCTCTGTCTCCGACGCATGTACAGAGAAATGAAGGAAAAAAGCAACTCCTTCCTCAGTACCATTAATTTCAGCAACCTTCAGATCATCAGTCTCCCGTGAAAAATGCTTGTACATCCTTTGAAATAAACTAACTTCATCTTTTTCTTTGGTTCTAATGTTTACAGGTTCCACTGAGGCCATGTCAAAATCATCGTCATCCAGTCTGGTAATGAAATTATTCTCATAAGTCAAGCGTTTAGAATCCAGTTTCTTAGACGTGTTCTTCACATGCATTTCCATTTCATACGTGGATCCTTTAATAAAAGCCTTCGATGTTATCTTGAGGGGAACTTTTCTCTTCCTGTATGGCTCCAACAGATTGTAATCTCCACCAGGTAGATGCAACCAGTAGAAGTTCCTGGATATAATGCCGTAATCCGACATATTGTAGAGTTTGAGAAGAAGAAAGTAGACAGGCTTGGGGTTTTTAGACTTCGGATACTTCATCTCACCAATGGACACTACTTTGTTTGGTGGAACAGTAAGTTTTTCAAAAACTTTATAATATGGGCATGTTCCTGATAGATCCCATATTGATGCTTCTATGGCTACATCAGAGAGTTCTTTCGACTGGGTGTTAACGACCTGTTTATGGCAAGGTAAATAGAAAAACAACCCAAAAAAAATTAGAAATAGATTGCATATGAAGTTGAAGAAATGATGTAGTTAGATCTTTAATTTCTTCCATCAAGTAGGGACTCTACTAATGTAGATCACCTCAATAAAATATGTAGCCAGATTCAGCTGGACATGGATTGGCTCTGCAGCACAGCGACAACCATAGAAACCTGCAGTCTGGTCAAGAAGATGATCATAAAACTGGCCTCTCAAACCTGTCCAAGGATTCTGTGTCTTCCAGATTAAGAAACCAGTGTGTTTTTTCCACATACGAGAAGTATAGCCTTCTATTAAAGCTCTGTATTGAATGTAGTTCGCGAGCTGAGCCTGAGATGATTTGTTAACAACAAGTTAATAGAAGCTCAGGAGAACATTAAAGTATCCAGTAAATATAAGATTTCACTATACCTTCAAACAAAAATCATTAAGATCTGTTGGTGTCCCATATAACAAGATCTGATTATGAACACTCCCTGGTTTAGAGTAAGGAATGTATTTATGGTATTCCCATATAGGGTTTGCAACTTCTTTTACATAGCCACTGGGAAGCTTCTTAAACAATGGAATTTGCCACCCTTCTGCAGGCATTGTTGCTTTGATTGTAGCAGCAACTGGCATTCCCACAGAGCCAACCTCAGGATTGAATCCATATTTGTAAAAGTCATCCCTAAAGAAGCTTTCAGGATATTGGATTTCATAAGGGCCATCAGTGAAGTCCCCTTTTCCATTTGCAAAGCCATCCCACATGGATCCTTGAACATAAATACGTGTGCCATCAAGATATTGGCTAGGATCAACTGATTGAGAAGACAAGCCTTGAATAGACTTCCCAGCTTCTTCAGAGGTCACAAAGTAGGGATGGAGTTTTAGATCATTTTTTAGAGCATTATTGAGGTCAGGTGGTGGAACTTGTTCATTTCCTCCTACCCAAAGAGCCAGACTAGGATGGTTTCTGAGAAGCTTGATAGTGTCTCTCGCACATAGCAGAAAAAGGTCATGGTCAAGTGGACCATCTGGATTTGATACTGGTACACCTCTTCCATCAACATCTCCAGTAATCCAAAACTCTTGCCACACCTACAAAACTTGGATCAGGCATAATCTTACAGCCTCTTAAAAAGTGAAACTACAAAAAGAGAGGTTGATACATGGTGACACATTGAAATCCTAGGTCAGATCAGCGAAGTTATCCAAAATGATAACTCCAGCATTTGACAAAACTGCAAGCAAATTTCACTCTTTTTTTTTTTTGTTGGGGGAGGGGGGGAATGAGAGAGTGAGAGAGAGCAGTATACCAGCAAACCATAAATGTCACAGTAATGATAGAATTCTGGCCTCTCAGCTAATCCACCACCCCAACAACGGATCATGTTAAAATTCATATCTGCATGGAACTTGATATCTGTTTTGTAACGTTTTCTGGAAAGCCGTAGTAACCCGTCTGACAATATCCAATTACCACCACGAATAAAAATAGGCTGCCCATTTACCTTGAACAACCTATGAGATATGCATGGGTTACAAAATTAGTTGCAAAAACTGCACTTAGAAACTTGAACATATAACACTAATCAGTTGCCAAGTGTAATACAGCAATACCTCCCGCCAGTTCCGCTATCAATATAGCTCTCAATTTTACGGAATCCAAACAGATGGCTCCATGAGTCAGATTCTCCGTATCCCTCCACATCAACAGTAATAATAACATTATACAACGATTGCTTTCCCATACCATTTGGCCACCATAAATTGGGCTTGTAGAAAAAAAGCTGCCAATCCAGTTCAGACAGTTAGCCTTGATAAGGACTTGGTAGCCCAAATTAGATCAATGAAACTAGCTGGAGGTTGAGATCAGGAACAGCCCAAAAACTCAGTAAACATATTACTATAAGTATCCAATTCTCTGTAGAGGAAGTTTAGTGGATGAATTTAAAACGGCAATTTTTAGGCTAAAATAAATGCAAAATAACATTCCATTCTGATGACTGTGCTTTAAGTTGCTTATAAACTAGCTAAGCTGAATAAGAAAGTTGATTAACCTTAGTCCCTCTGAATGGAGAATGAATAAACTGTAGTTGCAGGTATTCCCACAACCTTTCAACAACTGTCGATATTAGCCATGTACAAGCAGAATTTACTTTATCATAAAACTTGGAACCTAATATCATAGATTCCAATCATAAATCAATTATACCAATAAATGGGGCAATGCCAACCATAAACTAATGATACTACTAAATGGGGCAATTAAGAAAACTAAGTTTAAAAGAAAAGATGTTTAAATAACCATACATCCTATCTAGGAAAAACTTGACATAGGAACCGTATCAAATCCTCGCATGTCATATAACCAATGTTGAACCAGTTAAAAACCTCTTAAAAAACCTGTTCTTGCAGCATAGATTAATCACAGGAGAACATTTTATTAAAAATACATAAATCAACAAAAAGAGCCGGTATGAAAGATTTTTTTTTAAGGTTAAAAGAACTAAAGACCACAAGGAAGTTGATTAAATCAGAAGAACCTCACAAGAGTATCAGGAGGATTGTGCTGCCAGCACTGGTACACAGAACATCATAAATTGGTCATATTCACGTCAATAATATGTCATCAACTTTCATTCGCCTCAAGATACCCATAAGATTTTAAATAAAGTTCTTAAAAAAGTTCATATGAAAATGAAAATAGAAAAGAGAAATGCACACCAATTTTGTCCATACTATATAATGCACAGAAACATAGCTTAATGATATTATTTTAAGATAAAGGACTATTGAGAAGCAATAAACAAGGCAACCAATATCATTTTAGCTTTGAATATCAATGATTCACGCAGTGCCTAACCTCAGGAAAAGTGTATTGAACACTTTTTCCAGCTGGGATTGACACATGCCGTGTCTGAAGATGCTCAACTAAGCAAATGCTTCCTTCAAGCTCCAATGATACTTGGATGGTCAAATTACATTCAGCAACCCAGGCACTTTTATTTTCCAACTCAGTTGTAGCATGCAAATATACCCTCTTGTAACCATCAAAAAATGTTGAAACTAAATGGGGATCTATAATTTTCACTGGCTGCACAAATACAATATCCCAATATTAAAAAAATTCTAACTATTACAAAGTCATATAAGAAAAAAAAGAGGGAAAGGGATGGGGAGACAACCACCATCAAGGGCCAAAGTCTCACATTTGATAGAATTATGTGTGCAAAACTCTCAATTGGATGAAATTTCATTTAGGTCTAAAGATACAATAGGATTGAGCATGTGTGTGATGAGCAAACCAAAAAAAAAAAAAAATCTTCAGGTACTTCAACAACTCTAGAAACTATTGCAAGCAACAAACCTAGAAACTATTGCAAAGAAAGATTACTTTCTGAGGAAAACTGACCTTGAAAAAATTTGTTAGCCAATAATGTGGTCATGAAATACTATAAAGATATAAAGCAGCATATTAAAGATCAAGAAAGTACTTTCAGCATGTATCATTGAACTCACCCCAGTAATATAGATTGATACCTCATCCCATATGCCAGTGTTCCTATCCCTGAAATAGTAAATGACAGCACATTACACCTCCAATGCATGTTATAGTTAAGATGGAATCCACACTTTAAGGTGGAATCATATTTAAAAAAGAGAAGTTAGAAACAAAGAGCAGCAGAAATTTGGAAATTTGGGTTTCTCTCATCTCGTTAACTTCAAAAACAGTGTTATGTTCTACAACCAACTTTAATATAAAAAATGTTGATTGTAACAAACCGCACAGAAGACTGAAACTACGTGGGGAATAAAGAAAACTAAGATTTACACTCTAGTTTCAAAAATAACAGCCACCTTATAGGAACTATCCAATCCCAACCCTCAACGTATTGCGTAGCAACATCTTTACCAATCTGAAAGAAGGGGAAAAGTACAGGATGTTAGGTAGCACTTTCAGCTTGCAGTTAATTATAGACTTACTTTCAGCCAACAATACATTCACCCAAAATCCAGATATCTCTATGCATTTCTGGAAAGATATTAGAAACGAGAAAAGCATAAATCATAAAATGATGTGAATCTAGCAATAATGGTAATATACCTCATGATCACCGCCCTGCCCTCCCTCAGGAGGAATTTCCCCAGGATGATCTGGAGGGTGAACAAGAACAGCCAGCAGATTCTGACCATCAGGATTTAGAATATCAGTAACATCAAGAGAATGCCTTCGAAACATCCCTTTCGGCAACACCTTCTTGTGTCCATTTAAATATACTTCAGCAGAGTAATTGATTGCGCGAAAATTCAGCAGCAGATGCTGATTTCCTGACTGGAAAATGTCTAGTAATTAGGGACAGATATCAAAAGAGACCTATAAGCATAAAAAAGTTTCCTGGGATTTTATAAGATCGAGTTCATTATTTTTTTCATTGTTGATGCAATGTAGCGGCTCAGTGGGATCCATTACTGAAAACAATTATTAATATGAAATTTTGGGGCAAATAAGTGAAGTTAAATCAGTCTCTTTCGCATACCAGCTTACGCTCAAAAGTGGTGAAGAACCAAAATGTATAATACTCCCTCCCAGAATCAGCTATATCTATGATTGTTTCGTTTTCCAAACCGTAGAAAGGATCAGGCACCACTTTGTTCTTTACAAGGGTACCCAAAACACTGCAAAAGAAATCACAACCAACCTGTCACTAGACTGCAGCTCATCAAACACAATTCCAACCATGCACTTAATTTAATTCAAAAATCAACAATTATAATACAGCTCATAGCCGTTCAATCAATCGATCAGCTTTTCCTATTTCTATAACTCAATATCGCATTGAGATACAGTAAATCAGTGAACAAATTAGGAATTTTAAAATCAAATCATTCAAAAATCATACTAATTTCCAAAAGAAATGCAGGTAGCATAACAAGCGAGAGCGGAAAAAAGCAGTAGATTACGTTCCGGGGACAGCAGCTTCCATCCAAGGCGAGGTGGGCCCAGAAGGAGGATGAGTGGTGGTTAGTTGAGTTCCAGTGAGTTGCACCTCCGTTGATCTGGCCGCAAGCCATCCAGAGTCAAGCACTATCTTGCCAATCTCCGCCATTAGTGAAAATTCCAAGCTATAAAGCGAGCAGAAAAGAAGAGTTTCGTATGAATCTGAAATCTACGTGAGGCTGAGGGAGCAAAATGGAAGCAAGAAGAAAGAGAGAAGTCGGCGACGTCTGCGACTTCGGTGAGTCCTTCCTGCTACTGGTGCGACTGTTGTGAAGACGCCAGCGAGAACATGGAGTCAGGCCATTTAAGAAGGACACGTGGGTTGTGTCCGTTTGCTTTTTATCGGCGGAAATATCCAATGAGTTTACCATTTTTAACGCTCGTTTATCTGCTATCGCTTCACAATGCGGTGTCGTTTCCCTTTTTCCACCGCCGGCTCCTCCCGCTAGAGGATGGTGATTAGACTTTGGTTAATTCAAATTGATTACTTTTGAAAAGTACTTTTGAAAAGTGAACTTTCCACTAGTTAGGCGAGAAAAAATAGCTTATTTTTACTTCTATTAAAAGAAGAAGTATTCTCAATTTTTTATGAAATTAAGTGAAAATGATAATTAAATAAGCACAATCTTAATATTTTCTGAAAACTTAAAGTTTTTTAATTGAGTTCCTCCAACTAAACAAAATTAAAGTTGTTCCAGCATTCTATCATAGGTGATTTTTAAATTTTATTTAATTCAATATAATTTATTTTATTGTAAATATATTTTTTAGAAAATATAATTTTAAGAAATTTATCTTTAGATAAAAAATATTTAATTTACAAAATAACTTCTCAATAAGTAAATTTATTTTTAAATTTTAAAAGACAATGTTTTTAATGTAATTTAAAGTGTAATGAATTAAATGATAAATTTATAAATGATTGTAGAAGATAAGAAAACATAACATCCATGTGGCAAAGAATGTACGGAAATAGTGAATTTAGCCCAAATTTTGATAGCATCGACAAAGATAGAGATGATATCAGTCAGCTTCCTTTCACACCTGCTGGACAACATCTCACGAGCAATCTCCACTATAGGTTCATTAGTCTAGAGATAGAGGGACTCATAGTCTAGGGGTGAGCATTCGGTTCGGTTCGTTTCGTTTTAAAACCGAACCGAATCGAATAAACCGAAAATTGAAATTTTAGTGTTTATGAAAATCGAACCGAATTGATTTTGGTCAGAAACTGAACCGAACCGAACCGGTTTGATTCGGTTCGGTTCGGTTTAATCGGTTTCGATTTTTAATATTTTTTTATTTTTTACACTTTATTTTTAATATTTTAAAATTTAATTAAAATATTTTAATTTTAATATGATTTAATTTCTCTATATTATTCAAAAAACATATTAGTATCACTAATCGGTTCGATTCGGTTTTTTCGATTTTTTTCTGATCAAAACCGAATCGAACCGAAATAACTAAAATTTTTAAAATTAAAAACTGAACCGAACCGAATCGAAATATATAAAAAACCAAACCAAAATTTTAAATCGATTCGATTCGATCAATTTTTTCGATTTGAACCGAATATTGCTCGCCCCTACTCATACCACTAATCTGAAACCAATAGAAAAAGAGAACAAACAAATACAAGAATTGGAAACCCAATGCAAAAGCAGTAAGAAAAACTCTCCCATCAAACAAATAACCCAAAAGAAATATTTATATCCTATAAGAGTAAAATCCATAGTCGGCAAGAGAATGAGACCCTCTCCATCTTGGTGGGATAGGGAAGGGCCAACATAGCGGCAGATCGAAAGCTCAACCTAAAGAAAAATTATCTCTACAAATGAGAAAGAGCCAATTCTTATTTAAATTAAATTTAAATGAACTCATTGAATTAAATATATTAAATTTTATATGAGCCACATTAGCATTTTATACGATAGACACATATAGACTCAATTTAAATAAAATTTTTTTTCAAAAAATATCTTCTTCCACCCGATATTCAAGCAAGTATTATTAATAGTATTTCTTTCATGTATTTTCTTTTACATGCAATGGGAATCAAAATATTTGCTTCTCCTATTTTCTAATATTTCCAAGCCATTGGTGAGGTGAGTATATTGATCGATTGTTGTATATTCAGTGTTTTTATTTGTTTTATTTCAAATTAAATTAAATTGAAAAATTAAAAAGAAATAATTATTTTTTTAATTATCTTATAATTTTAAGAGAATCAAGCTAATCTAGATAAATTTAGTTGATTTGATTTAATTAATTTGGGTCATATTATGCTAGTCTATAAGTCATTTGTTGTGCAATATTAATCCAATTTAAAAAATATAAATTTAAATAAAATAAAAAATCATAACATCCACATGGGAATTAAAATAAAAATATGCACTTTGAAGTAAAGAGGATGGGCTTGGGCTACGTGGGTTGATGGGTTAAGATTTACAGAAAATTATACTTTAAAAATTAAATTGAACTAAATTTTTAAATTTTTTAAAAATAAGAAATTTAATCAAATCGTTTATGTTAAATAATCGAATGGGAAACTGAAATAAATAATTTTTTTAATAAAAAGTTTTATAGAAAATCCTACTTTAAAAATTAAATTGAACTAAATTTTTAAATTTTTTAAAAATAAAAAATTTAATCAAATTGTTTGTGTCAAATAATCGAATGAAAAACTGAAATAAATAATTTTTTTAATAAAAAGTAATTTATATTATATTAAATAAAAAATAAGTATATTATTAAGAAATGTCAGGGGTATATCACTTGTTTATTGTGCATTATACCTTTTTTAATCGCATATCACATTATTTGAATTTTACCATATGTCCCATATTAACATTAAATAAAGAGAGATAACATTCATATGACATGTAACACCCCCTACCCGATTATTTAATTAACCGATCCGGAAACATTATATTTTGTAACAATTCTCTTATTTTTCCTTTATTTTATCTCATGTAAATTATAGTTTTCTTTTTTTATTATTATTATTATTATTTTAACCGAAAATCCAGCAGAGTTTCCCCTAAAATATGGATTTAATTCCACCTGTGAATAGTAATAACACACTTCTATAAACTTCAACATTAACTCCCAAACTTCTTTTAATATCAACACAATTTCAATCCAGATCAAACACTTCATAAATCATCTCATTAATCTCAACCCAAAAACGTATACTAATAACCAATATTTACATCAACATTAAAATATTTAAATACATCTAATTCAAACCATATATACCTTTATCTCTAAATCTTTATGTACATGACATATTTCTGAACTCAAATTCAATTCAGATTTACAAAATATACCCCAAGATAGCTAATGATGTAACTCTGACGGGTTGATGCAGATCTTGCTCTACTGCTCCTTGGATCTACAACCTGCGCGAGAAAACATAAATTCCTACGCGCTAAGCAAAATGCTTAGTGGTGCTCAACTTTTCTTTATAAATAAAACATTTAAATCAAAATTCATGTAATAACAATAATTCAAACAAATAACAAATAACTTTATAACAAATAATTTGAAATAATCTAAATCATATTATTAATTCACATATATATACATATTTTAATTTCATAATCCTTTTCTTTTTCTTCATCATGTAAAAAGTTTTAATTTCTCTTAATACTTTTATTTATTTATTATTTTTCTGTTGGCCCCTATAAATTTAAATGGGACTGTTAAGTTAGATGATGAAACTGTAACTGTAGGGTACACAGTACCAAATAACTGTAGGGCTCAAAAGCCGATTCTATAACTATAGGATACCTCATTGTATCCTAAAAATCAGTGTAACTGTAGTGCAGTACTGCAAGATCTGTATATGGCATGAATTGTGCATACTCATCTGCAGATATCAAAATTCTCTGATCGGAAGATCCATTCAATTTGTGTTCCGTGATTTTAGTCATCATAGGAATCACATCAGTTACGGTGGTGGTTTTAATTTCAGCCATAAGGACAACCAACCCAAAACGATAGCAACAAAAGAAACACAGAATCAGAAAACAGTACCCGGCGTGAACAGTACCGATGAACAGTACCACGTGAACAATACCCGATGAACAGTGCCGATGAACAGTACCAAATAAAACACCTCCACCCAACACCCGAACGGCAAACAAACCTCAAATTTGACAAGGGGTCGGTGTGGCGACTCCAGCGATAGTGAGATCCAAATGTTACCCTTTATGGATAACCCAAATGAACGGAACCCTAAGTCTCCAAAAAAATTTTAAAACTTTACGAGAGAGAAAAGAGAAAAAAAATCTCTACGAGAAAGACTCTGATACCATATAGAAAGATAATATTTGTTGTATATCACAATAGAGATTACAACCTATTTATACATGAGAGACGGTAACTAAACAGGAAGGAAAATCAAGCTTATGATTATACAATCCCTAAAATTAAGCAAGGTTCTCAAACTTTTATTATACTAATATAATTAAATTATTATTTACTTGGTCTTTCAAGTAGGGTAGTAAAATTTCAAATAGAATATAAATAACAATTTCTTGCATTTATTGAAATAGAGTTGAGCACAAACCTTTCCAAGATCTTTCACAAACTTAAACTTCCCTAATTTTCCTTTTCTTTTCCTTTCCCTTCCGCTTCTTCATGAAAAAAAATAAACCAATAAATCAAATTAATACAATATTTCTCATAAATATTCACATAAAATGATAAGAAATATCCCTAAAACAAAAACCCCTAACATATCTTTAAATTCCAAACCCTTGGTTTTTATTCACTCCCCCTCACCCTTGAAATTTCTCTTTAATTTCCCTTCTTTTCTTCAAATTCTTCTTTGGAAAGGTGTTGGGAGAAGATGAGGAATTGATTGGAGGTGGAGATTTGAAGAAATTTGATGTAGGAAAAACAAATGGAGAAAAGAGGGTTTCACGGCAGAGGAAGCAGAAGGAAATGGAGGAAACAAAATGAGTTTCTCTCTTCTCTTCTAGTCTTTTCTTCTTTCTTCTTTTCTTTTCTTTTTTTTTTTTGGTACAAAATTTATTTGGTTTGTGGCTACAAATGAGCCACTTATCTTTTACATTAAAATTTAATTTATTATCTTCTTTTTTTTTCTTTTCTTTTCTTTTTAATTCTTTTTCTTTCTTTTTTTTCTTATTATTTATTTATTTTATTTTTTTAAGGATGTTACAATTCTACCCCTCTTATAAAAATTTCGTCCTCGAAATTTTGCCTGTATTAAAGAGATGAGGATATTGTGCTTTCATGATATCTTCGCTCTCCCAAGTTACTTCTTCTACTTTGTGATTCCTCCACAGGACTTTAACAAGAGGAATTCTTTTGTTTTTCAACTCTTTTATTTCTCTTGCTAGAATTTTCACAGGTTCTTCTTTATATGACAAGTTTGATTGTACATCCACAGATTCTGCTGGGAGGATATGAGAGGGATCTGACCTGTATCTTCTAAGCATAGAAACATGAAAGTTTTTTTTTTTAATTCCTCTTTTTATCTTATATTATTCTTATTATTCTTCAACATCATATTTACACTATGCCTCATTTTTCTTATTCTTTTAATTTCTTTTTTTCTTTTCATCTAATCTAATATCTCTTCTTCTTTTTTTTTTCTTTAGTCTACTAAATTTTTTTATTGTCACTATATCTAACCAAATTATTTTTCTCTCAAAGAAAATAGAGTCATTTCATTATATCCATAATTTAAATTTTGGTTAAATTACATATAAGTTTTAAAATTTTCTATCTATTAAATCTATTATTTCTCAAACTTTGATTATACTAAAATAATTAAATTATTATTTACTTGGTCTTTCTATTAGGGTAGTAAAATTTCAAATAGAATATAAATAACAATTTCTTGCATTTATTGAAATAGAGTTGAACACAAACCTTCCCAAGATCTTCCACAAACTTAAACTTCCCTAATTTTCCTTTTCTTTTCCTTTCCCTTCCGCTTCTTCATGAAAAAAAATAAACCAATAAATCAAATTAATACAATATTTCTCATAAATATTCACATAAAATGATAAGAAATATCCCTACAACAAAAATCCCTAACATACCTTTAAATTCCAAACCCTTAGTTACTATTCACTCCCCCTCACCCTTGAAATTTCTCTTTGATTTCCCTTCTTTTCTTTAAATTCTTCTTTGGAAAGGTGTTGGGAGAAGGTGAGGAATTGATTGGAGATGGAGATTTGAAGAAATTTGATGTAGGAAAAACAAATGGAGAAAATAGGGTTTCACAGCAGAGGAAGCAGAAGGAAATGGAGGAAACAAAATGAGTTTCTCTCTTCTCTTCTAGTCTTTTCTTCTTTCTTCTTTTCTTTTCTTCTTTCTTCTTTTCTTTTCTTTTTTTTTTTTTGGTACAAAATTTATTTGGTTTGTGGCTACAAATGAGCCACTTATCTTTTACATTAAAATTTAATTTATTATCTTCTTTTTTTTTTCTTTCTTTTTTTTCTTATTATTTATTTATTTTATTTTTTTAAGGATGTTACAATTATACCCCTCTTATACAAATTTTGTCCTCGAAATTTTACCTGTATTAAAGAGATGAGGATATTGTGCTTTCATGATATCTTCTGTAATACCCGGCTAGACTCCGGTATCGGAATTCCTACCGTCCGGTGGAACCTCGGATGTCGGAGACCTCTAGAAGGGTAGAATCATGTTTTTGTAAAATGTTTTCATGTTTTTAATGGTTTTCAGAATGAAACAAAATGAGTTTTTGCTTGAAAATAGCCTTGGAGGAAAACCCAGGTTCGACCGCCGAAAGTCAGGTTCGGCCGCCGAACATGCATGCATTTTGGAGGCACGTTAGGCCCCCGAAAGCATGAGTGAGGGAAGTCAAGGTTCGGCCGCCGAACCTCATGTTCGGCCGCCGAACATTTGCATGGATGCGGAGGCACATTCGGCCCCCGAACGTGGTCTGGCCAGCCACTATAAAAGGGTCCCTTAGCCGAAAATGGGCGAGCTTTTTCTCCCCATTTCGGCCAAGGTGAGCATTCCGCTATCCTTCCCCAATCTTGAGTTTTTCCTTCCTTTTTCCATGATCTTTACAAGTTTATAACTTTGGTTTTGAAGATCTTTGAGCTTAGAACGAGTTTTGGAGCTTGGAGACCAAAAGTTGGAACTTCTCCCATCTCCAAGTTTAGATCTCCTCAACCCTCGATCTTCAAGAGGTAAGAGCCGATCTTAAGCTCAATGTATGATTTTAACAAGTTTTATGAAGATCTAAGTGTAGAAATGCATGCTAGGGTATATATTGAGTTATGGATATATTTTGATGTTTTGAACAATGTGTGTTGTTTGAGTATGTTTGAAGTGTTGTAGATGGGGTATATGCATGTTTGAGGCCCCTAGGAACTTGTATGCATGTTTTAGTTGAGAAATATGCATGATTGGTAGGTTTGGAGGCGAAATGGGCAAAGGGAGCCAAGTTTCTGCCCTTTGGCAGAAACCAGGTTCGGCAGCCGAAGGTACTTTCGGCCGCCGAACGTGGCTGGGGAGGCAGGCCTTTCGGCTGCCGAAGTTGCCCCCGAAAAGAGACTTTCGTCTCTGTCTGGCACTTTCGGCCGCCGAAGGTGCCGCCGAACCTAGCTGAGTTTCGTCTCTGTCCAGGACTTTCGGCCGCCGAAGGTGCCGCCGAAAGTGCCCTGTTCAGCCATTTCATGCATATTTTCTGTGATGTTTTCAGGATGTTTTAGGGGGTTTTTGGGGAGTAGTTTATAGTTATGTTCAGGTATGTTTGGTCCCTCATTTGAGTCCACCTGTGTAGGTTCGGACCCGAGGAACCGAGGACCCCAGCAGTGAGTTCAGCTGCTTCGGTGTTGTCAGAGTCAGCCAGAGGTGAGTGGAACTAAAACTTAATCTTTTAAATTAAATGCTTTATCATGTTTCATGCATCATGATTATGCAATAGGATGATTGCATTAGTTTTCACGAATATGCCGCATTGCATAAATTGTTGTTGTTGTGGGTGAATGTTGGATGATCCAATTAGTCTAAGACAGGAAGACCAGGCCCCATGCTACAGGCTTGGCACAGAGTAAGCAAGTCCAGGCCCCAGTCTACAGGCCTGGCACAGAGTAAGGAAAAGACCAGGATTCCATCCTATGGTCTAGCATGGATATGGGACTTGAAGACCAGGAGCCAGAGGAGGCCCTGGAAAAAATGGTAAGTAATGTATGCTCTGACAGGAAGACCAGGCCCCATTCTACAGGCCTGGCACAGAGTTAACTTGGACTAATTGGTGACGAGTTCACCCAACCCTTATGTGAATTGTTTGTGTTATGATGCATTCCATTTGAGCATAGAGTTAATGTGTTTTACTAGCTCTACTCACTGGGCTTCTAGCTCACCCCTCTCCCTTCTTCCCCCAGGCTTACAGGTACAGGATATAGTGCGGGAGTTCGGTTAGAGTGATGAAGTCATGCTTATGTAATAGCTAGAAATGGACATGATCAAATTGTAATGTAAAAGTACAGTATAGTTGTAATGAGTTTTATGGATGTTAGTGTGTGCTTGACCATAGAATGTTGTATCCCTTTTTATACATGATCTTAGAGATTTTGATGATGTTTATGTAAACCAGCTCAACACAGGTTATGTTACCCTTTGAGGGCACAGATGAGATCTCACTGAGGGATCAAAGTTATGTTAATGTTATGCACAGGTTGAGTTTGGTTGATGTTCATAGAAAGAACAGTTTTAATTTTTATACATGTTGTTGATCATGTATGGGATTATACAGGTTTACAGGTTATATGTCAGGCTTGCTACGGGTCCCGGCGGCCTTAAGTCGACCCGGATCCTAGCGCCGGTAGCGGTCCGATTTTCGGGTCGTTACATCTTCGCTCTCCCAAGTTGCTTCTTCTACTTTGTGATTCCTCCACAGGACTTTAACAAGAGGAATTCTTTTATTTTTCAACTCTTTTATTTCTCTTGCTAGAATTTTCACAGGTTCTTCTTCATATGACAAGTTTGATTGTATATCCACAGATTCTACTGGGAGGATATGAGAGGGATCTGACCTGTATCTCTTAAGCATAGAAACATGAAAGATTTTTTTTTTTTAATTCCTCTTTTTATCTTATATTATTCTTATTATTCTTCAACATCATATTTACACTATGCCTCATTTTTCTTATTCCTTTAATTTCTTTTTTTTTTTTCATCTAATCTAATATCTCTTCTTGTTTTTTTTTTTTTCTTTAGTCTACTAAATTTTTTATTATCACTATATCTAACCAAATTATTTTTCTCTCAAAGAAAATAGAGTCATTTCATTATATCCATAATTTAAATTTTGGTTAAATTACATATAAATTTTAAAATTTTCTATCTATTAAATCTATTATTTCTCAAACTTTGATTATACTAATATAATTAAATTATTATTTACTTGGTCTTTCTATTAGGGTAGTAAAATTTCAAATAGAATATAAATAACAATTTCTTGCATTTATTGAAATAGAGTTGAACACAAACCTTCCCAAGATCTTCCACAAACTTAAATTTCCCTAATTTTCCTTTTCTTTTCCTTTCCCTTCCACTTCTTCATGAAAAAAAAAATAAACCAATAAATCAAATTTGTTAGACCTAAATGTCCTAATCCTTGTTTTGATGATTAATAAACAATTGCTTGCAGGTCCCTTATTGAAAGGTGTTTTGTATTGAGCTTGCAGGTCCCTTATTAAAATAAATGGAATTGCTTCAGTCACAAAAGTGAAAAGTGCTAATTATGGAAGCATACTACAAGAAAGGGATTATAAAGTATTTTCTTTCTTATTATACGTTGCCAATTTATTTATTGTGAATTTCAAGTAATTAAGTGTGATGACTCAAGGTTTCCTTCTTTTCTAAAAGTTTTTTAGATATGGCCATTTTTTTAAAGTACTTGACTTTTAGGGACTAAAATGAAATTTTCCAAAAGAAGTGATTTTGAAATTATTCTTTATCAAAATGAAAGATCTAAAAATATATGTTACAAAAATTCAAACGGATTGAAAAATGGAATTTTATAGCCTAAGTTATGATTTTTCAAAGATTTAAAGAAGGATTTTTGTGCCCCCTAAACACAACCTTCGGCTTCCGAAAGTCAGGGACAGAAACGAAAGTCCCATATGTTCGGCCGCCGAACATTGACTTTCGGCCGCCGAAAGTGGTTTTTCAACCAGCCCCCTAAAGTGCAACCTTCGGCTTCCGAAAGTGAGGGACAGAGACGAAAGTCCCGCACTTTCGGCCGCCGAACGTTTAACCTTTGGCCGCCGAAAGTATGTTTTAAGTCTGCCTCCGAAGCCAAAAGTTCGGCTTCCGAAAGAGAGGAACAGAGACGAAAGTCACCCAAGTTCGGTCGCCGAACTCTGACTTTAGGCCGCCGAAAGTTCTTTTTTAAAGGAATAGTTTCTTCACCTCAAATGGTTCGGCCGCCGAACTCTAAGCTTAGGCCGCCGAACCTGAGTTTTTCTGGGCACGGTATAACGGTTATTTCTGAACATAAACGGCTCTATTTGCATTTAATGCATCCCCAACGGCCATATTTATGACTGAACTATAAATACAATGAGTTTTTGATGTGAAGAGGTTACAACAACCATCTAAGCAAATATTTATTGAGATTACAACATTTTTCATTCTCTCTCTCTCAAAACCTTGAGCCAAAGCATTAATTTCTTGAAAGCCTGTTTTGAGTTGTAATTGGTTGGCTTTTCGAAGTGAGTAAAGGTTGTTGAGAGATTCTGTTGTTGTGAGTGTGGCATTGAGCAAAGAATTGCTCTTGAGTGAAAAAGAGACTTGTAAAGAGCAAAGGCATGCTCTAAGATTGTAAGGGTTTTAATCTTCACCCAAAGAAGATTTGATAGTGGAGTTGAACTCTCAAGGTGGACCTTGAGGAGAGGACGTAGGCTTGGGATAGCTGAACCTCTATAAATTCTTGTGTTGATTATCTTCTTCCTCATTGCCTTCTAATTTGTACTTTTCCCTTTAATTTTTTTTTATAAACCCAATTCACCCCCCCTCTTGGGTTGCTTCAAGGGACAACAAGTGGTATCAGAGCAGGTCTCCTATCTTGAAGATATAATTATCTTGGAGTAAAGATCAAATGGCAGCCCTCAATTCTCAAGAAGGTCAATCGGTTGTGAGACCACCTTTCTTTGATGGAAATGACTTTTTATATTGGAAAAATAGAATGTATTATTTCCTCAAATCGGAAGGAGTTGATTTGTGGGATATTGTAGAAAATGGTCCTTTCTTTCCCACTAGAATGATAGATGGAAACCAAGAGCAAAAACCTAAGAGTGAATGGAGTGAACTAGAGAAGAGAAGGGTAGCCCTAAATGACAAAGCCATTCACATCTTATTTTGTGCTCTTAGTAGAAGTGAGTACAACAAAGTTTGCATGAAGTCTACTGTAAAGGAAATTTGGGATGCTTTGGTTGTCACTCATGAAGGAACCAATCAAGTCAAGGAAAACAAGATGGAATCCCTCATCTACCAATATGAGTTGTTCAAGATGAAATCCGATGAAACTATTAGCCAAATGTATGATAGGTTCATTGAGATCATTGGAGGGATGAAATCTCTTGGGAAGACATTCACAAATGAAGAATTGGTGAAGAAAATCCTTAGATGTCTACCTAAAGAATGGCTACCAAAGGTGACTTCTTTAAAGGATGCCAAAGATTTGAGCAAAGTGCAATTGGATGAACTCTTGGGGAACCTCATTGACTATGAGATGACTCTAAGGAGAGAGCAAGTGGAGGAACCTAGCAAAATGAAAAAGAACATTGCTCTAAAGGTAGCCTCCGAAGATACTAGTGAGGAGGAAGAAGAAATAAGTGAGGAAGAATTGGCCTTGGTAACTAGGAGAATAAGGAAGTTGTTGTTCCAAAATAAAAAGTTCATTCCAAGAAAGAATTTTAGAAAGGAAAAAGGTGAATCAAGCAAAAGGGAAGTTATCATTTGCTATGAGTGCAATAAGCCGGGTCACTACAAAGTGGATTGTCCCAAGTTGAAGAAGCCTATCAAGAAGTTCAAAAAGAAGGCCTTCAAAGCAACATGGGATGAGTCAAGTGATACCGAAGAGGAGGAGGTTGGTGATGAAATTGCCAACATGTGCTTCATGGCTCTAGAGGAAAGCTCCAATGAGATAACCATACTTGATGACTCTACTTTATGTGATGATGTTGTTGAGTTTTCATATGATGAACTTGTAGGTGCTTTAAAATTGATGAATGATGAGCTTGAAAAGAGTCATAAGAAAAACAAGTTTTTGAAATGTGAGTTAGCTAGCTTGAAAAAGGAAAGTGAGAACTCATCTAAGGAACCTTTACCCTTAAATGATCCTTTACAAAAATCCTTAGATGAGCTCTCATTAGAAAATAAAAAGTTGAAAAATGAAGTGCTTGAGTTGAAAAATTCTCTTTCAAAATTTTTAAAAGGCAAGGACAAACTTGATGAAATTTTAGACTCTCAAAGGTCTCCTAGCATCAAGTATGGCCTTGGCTATGATAAATCAACTCAAGCAAACTTTTCTAAAACTATTTTTGTTAAAGCTACTAACTCACATGAACCTAAGGTTTCTAGCTCAAATGGAAATGTGCCTAAAGCCTCTACTAGTAACATGTCTATGAGAAATGCACATGTACACCAATCCACTAGTTACAACACTCATATAAGACACACACCTAGGCAATTTGCATATAAGAGAAATGATCATTATAGAACACACACTTCTAGTTCACAAAATCACCACTCTAATCATATCTCTTGTTCACATGCTTTTAATAAACAAAGGAGAAATTGCCACATGAGAACTCAAACACACTCACTCACCTATGGACCTAGAATAAGAAGGTTCAATGGTCATTGTCACTATTGTGGCAAGTTTGGTCATACAAATTATAAGTGCACTATTAGAAAATTACATCTTGGATATGGTAGCATATGGAGATTGGATAGTGGAATGACTAACCCCCAAGGACCCAAGTACATTTGGGTACCTAAAAGTGTTTGAATTCCTTTTTCTAGGTGTGCTTGAAATCCTCAAAAATTGAAAGCAAATGGTATCTAGATAGTGGATGTTCAAGGCACATGACCGAAAATTCAAGCCACTTCATCTCTCTTGAAAAGAAAGACGGAAGTGGACAAGTAACTTTTGGAGACAATGGAAAAGGTAAAATTGTTGGCATAGGTAAAGTCGGTAAGGAAAACTCTCATATTCTTGATAAAGTTCTATTAGTTGATGGTTTGAAGCATAATTTATTAAGTGTAAGTCAATTATGTGATAAAGGTTGTAGAGTTATCTTTGAACCAAAATCATGTTTTGTTTCTAGAATGTCGGATAACAAAATATTGTTTGTTGGTGAAAGAGTTGAAAATATTTATCTTATTGACTTACAAGCTATGACTAACCAAGATATGAAGTGCTTTGTGTCTATTAGTGATAACTCTTGGATTTGGCATAGAAGGCTTTCTCATGCTAGCATGGATTTCCTCAAAAATTTAAGCAAAGATGAGCTAGTTGATGGCCTTCCAAAGATCAAATATGAAAAGGACAAAATATGTGATGCATGTCAAATGGGTAAGCAAGTTAAGAGTTCCTTTAAAGCTATTAATAAGGTAATCTCTTCTAGACCTTTGCAACTCTTGCATATGGATTTATTTGGTCCAACTAGAGTAGCTAGTCTTGGTGGCATGCATTATGGTTTTGTTATAGTTGATGACTACTCTAGGTATACTTGGGTTGTGTTCCTTGCTCATAAGGATGATTGTTTTGATGCTTTTAAAAGTTTTACAAAGAAAGTTCAAAATGAAAAGGATTTTCAAATTTCTTCAATAAGGAGTGATCATGGTAGAGAATTTGAAAATGAAAAATTTGAAGTCTTTTGTAATAAGTTAGGGATCACTCATAATTTTTCATCTCCTAGGACTCCCCAACAAAATGGTGTTGTTGAAAGAAAAAATAGAACTCTTTTAGATATGGGGAGGACTATGTTAAGAGAATATAATTTACCTACTTATTTTTGGGCGGAAGCCATAAATACGGCTTGTTATGTTTCAAATAGAGTTTTAATTAGACCTCTCTTAAATAAGACTCCTTATGAGCTTTGGAATGGAAGGAAACCTAGAGTTAGTTATTTTAGAGTTTTTGGTTGTAAATGCTTCATATTAAACAACAAGGATAATCTAGGCAAATTTGACTCCAAAACTGATGAAGGTATCTTCTTAGGATACTCTATATCTAGTAAATCATATAGAGTATTCAATAAAAGAACCTTGATAGTTGAAGAGTCAATGCATGTTGTTTTTGATGAATCTAATCCATTTGCTCCTAGAAAGGAGGTATCTTGTGATGATGATCTTGTAGGTAACCTTGATGAGTTGACCTTTGAAGATCCTCAACCTCATGGAGATCAAAGTCAACCCAAGGAGGATTCAATAGAGGCAAAGGAAGATGAAGTTGGACTTCAAGAGCAACAAATACAAATTACACAAAGTCAGGGAGTCCAATATGACTTGCCAAAGGATTGGGCCTACAAGAAAGATCATCCCAAGGATCAAATAATTGGTGATACATCACAAGGGGTAACTACTAGATCTTCTATTAGACATGTATGTAATAATATTGCATTCATATCTCATATAGAACCTAAGTCTATAGATGAGGCTATTAGTGATGAGAGTTGGGTTCTTGCTATGCAAGAAGAACTCAACCAATTTGAAAGAAACAAGGTTTGGACCTTAGTTTCTAGACCAAAACATCACCCCACCATAGGCACCAAATGGGTGTTTAGAAATAAGCTTGATGAAGATGGCAATATCATTAGAAACAAAGCTAAGTTGGTAGCTAAATGCTATAACCAAGAGGAGGGCATAGACTATGAAGAAACTTTTGCCCCCGTAGCTAGATTAGAAGCCATTAGAATCTTGCTTGCATATGCATCATACATGAATTTTAATCTCTTTCAAATGGATGTGAAAAGTGCTTTTTTAAATGGTTTTATTGAGGAGGAGGTTTATGTTGAGCAACCTCCGGGGTTTGAAAATCATGACCTTCCAAATCATGTTTTTAAATTGTCTAAAGCTTTATATGGTTTAAAACAAGCTCCAAGAGCTTGGTATGAAAGACTAAGCAATTTTCTTTTGCAAAATGGTTTTTCAAAAGGCAAAGTGGATACAACACTCTTTGTCAAAAATCATGAAAATGACATCCTTGTAGTGCAAATATATGTTGATGATATTATATTTGGTGCTACTAATGTGTGTTTGTGTGAAGAGTTTTCAAAAGTTATGAAAAGCGAGTTTGAGATGAGCATGATGGGAGAACTCAAGTTCTTCCTTGGGCTTCAAATCAAACAAGCTAAGGATGGCATCTTCATCAACCAAGCCAAATACACAAAGGAGCTAATCAAAAGGTTTGGGATGGAGAATAGCAAGCCTAGTAGAACTCCAATGAGCACAAACACCAAGCTTGACAAGGATGAAAAGGGTAAGCCTATTGATGAAAAGCTCTATAGAGGTATGATCGGAAGCCTTTTATATCTCACCGCATCTAGACCGGATATCATGTTTTCCGTATACTTATGTGCACGTTTTCAATCATGTCCTAAAGAGTCTCATTTGCATGCCGTTAAACGCATTCTTAGATATTTAAATGGTTCATTGCATTTGGGGTTATGGTATCCTAGAAGTACTTCCTTTAGTTTATGTTCCTACTCGGATGCCGACTTTGCCGGAAGCATTCTTGATAGGAAAAGTACATCGGGTACTTGTCAACTTCTAGGACAATCTCTTGTTTCTTAGTGTAGCAAGAAACAAAATTCGGTTGCACTTTCAACCGCCGAAGCCGAATATGTGGCAGCGGGTCTTTGTTGCATAACCCTTTGGATTAAGCAACAATTAAGAGACTTTGAAGTGTCTCTTGATCACATTCCTATTAAATGTGATAATACAAGTGCAATCAATTTAACCAAGAACCCCATTCAACATTCAAGAACTAAGCATATTGACATTAGACATCATTTCATTCGTGATCATGTGTTAAATGGTGATGTTGTTCTTGAATTTGTGGATACAAACAACCAATTAGCTGATATTTTCACTAAACCCTTAAATGAAGAAAGATTTAACTTCATTAAAAGGGAATTGGGAATGCTAGATGGTGTTGCTTGTTGAGTGTTTTTATTTTTTTTTATGTCTGTTTATCTCTTTGAAAGTTTGTCAGATTGTTTGATATAGTTTTAATTATTTTTTTAAAAATTAAAAAAAAAAAAAAGGGGGAGGAAGCCCAAAAATTCCAGGTTCGGAGGCACATTCGGCCCCCTAACCTTCAATTTCAAGGGCAATATGAAAAGCGGGAATTTTCTTGTCTTTTTCTTTTCTCTTTTTCGGCCGCCTAACACTTTATTCGGCCGCCGAACTTTATGAAGTTTCGGCCGCCGAAGTTTAAGTTCGGCCTCCTAAACTTGCCCAGTTTCGGCCGCCGAAGATTAGTTCGGCCGCCGAAAATGCGCGTCCCTTAAAAACCCCCCGCGACAGCTCATCGTCTTCCTCGCGTAACATTCTCCCTCCCCGAAGCTTTCTCTCTCTCCCCGAAGCTCCCTTCGTCTCCCTCTCAAAAATCTGCATTTTTGAGCCTCCTTTCCCCCCAAAACCTCCATTTTTACTCTTTTTTCTTCTCTGAAACACCAAAAATCCGTTTCTTTTCTTCTCAAACAACCCATTTCGAGCTTTTTCTATTTGGGTAAGTTTTCTGTTTTCTCTCTCCCTTTATGCGTTTTTGAGTTATTTTCTGTTGATTTGATCTTGTTTTTAGCTCCTAATCTGTTTAGGGTTGTGTTTTTATTGAGTTTTGTTGATATGGGTATATATATATAACCTGCCTGTTTTTTTTTGTTAGCTGGGTTGTTTTATTGTTATGGGTTACTTTGTTGATTAGCTGTGGTTTTGATAATTTTTTTTTTTGACATATGAAATCTTTTTTTTTTGTTGTTGTTCTGGTTTTGAATATGGGCATGGTTAGCTGGGTTATCCTATTGTTAGCTGGATATATATATATATCAATGCCTGTTTTAAATATGAGATTGTGATGTTTATTAGTTGGCTTTTGTGTTGTTTCCGGGTTGTGTTTTGTGATATATATATTTGCTTATGGATTGGTATTTTATTGTCCTTTTGTTTATCATTTGCCTCTGTAGTTTGTCTGTCTAAAAATGGGTAGAAAAACCACAGCCCGTAGACATCCATATTTTAGAGGTCAATCCAGTAGACAGTTTGAGGCTCCTAGGTCCCCCTCCCCTGACACTCCTGCCTCTCCACCCTTTGAGTTCCCTGTTGTTAGAGAGCATGATCCTGCTTTTCAGCCTTTTTCTCTCAGGTTTGTTCATCCTGGGAGAACCGTTCATGCTAACAGTGTTCAGCTCTTTCGTTCTCATGGTTTTTTACAGCCATTCATTGTTCAGGGTTGGGAGCACCTTCTTATCACTCAATCAGACACCCATCCTAGGATTGTTAGGGAGTTCTATGCAAACCTACACACCTTTACCCGTCACACTCTCCCCCACCTGGTCAGCTTTGTAAATGGTCAGAGAGTTTTCCTCACTCCTGACATCATTGCTCGGCATCTAGGTGTCTCCAACTCTAGGGCTGTTGTCTCTACCACTCATAAGTGGATCACTGGTGAGATCTCTTCCCTTCACCAGACTAGGATTATTTCAGGAGACGTAGATCGTGAGGAGCCCTCTAGGCTTAAGGCCTGTGACCTCAACACTCTCCCTAAAGTTGTTCACCACATAGTCACCTATGAGATTCTCCCTAGATCGGGTCATAGGACTGCACTC
Source organism: Manihot esculenta (assembly GCF_001659605.2). Classification (NCBI taxonomy): domain Eukaryota; kingdom Viridiplantae; phylum Streptophyta; class Magnoliopsida; order Malpighiales; family Euphorbiaceae; genus Manihot; species Manihot esculenta. Next base: position 36,010,603 of record NC_035168.2, on the reverse strand, counting down.
TCCTACTCTGACATGTTTGTAGTATCTTGTCTGCTAGAGGGTCGAGCCCTTAACCTGCCACATATTATGATTCACTCTATAGCAGACTCCCTTAGGCTGAGTCGAGGTTGTCTCCCCTTTGGCCGTCATCTCACTCTTCTTCTTCGAGCCCTAGGGGTTGACCCAGGTACCGAGTCGACCTTACCTTTGTCTAGTGAGTACACCCCCTATACTGAGGCTACCCTCCACCACATGGGTTTGACTAGGAGAGGCAATGAATTTTATAATTCTAGGAGAGATTTTGCAGCTCGCAGAGCAGCACATGCAGCAGCACAGGCACATGATGGTTCTGATGAGGAGTCAGATGATGCTTCTCCTACTGATCTTGAGACAGAGCGAGCTCCCAGAGGCGATGCTAGTACCGGGCGGTCCACCGAGCAGGGTACATCTTCACGGACTGCATCTGATCTGTATGATGCCATGGGTCGTCTGGAGCTGCAGGTTGCTCAGATGTTTGATCGCCAGGCTCAGATGTCTGATCACCAGACTCAGATATCTGATCGCCAGACTCAGATGGAGCAGCAGTTAGCACGACTTACAGACCAGCAGCAGACCCTGATCGAGCAGCAGAGCCAGATTTTGCACCTTCTTCAGCAGTCATCTGGAGTGCCACCTCCTCAGCCTCCTCAGTGATCTTTTTGTTTATTTGGTTGCTTTTGTTTTCCCCTTTTGTTATTGTGATATTTTTTTTGTTTTTGATGATGTCAAAAGGGGGAGAATGGTATAATGGTATCATATATGTATATATTTGATATTTTGGATATTGGCTATATTAGTTTAACTCTTTTGGTTTTATGGATTTTGGTACTTTGTGATATCTATTTGACTCATAATTATTGTGTATAATTATAACTCTTCTTGAGATGCATTTTTTGTTGGAACTCATTCATTCATATAGGATCCATCCATTGCATCTCATTGCATTGAGTCAAAACCTCCGCTTATGTGCCTTCTCACATTTTAAATATGGCATAAAGTATTTTTGACAGGGGGAGCACATTAAGGGGGAGTAATTTTTAAAATGCACACACTACACCTATGATTATTATTTTTATTGATTACCAATTGTTTGTCATCATCAAAAAGGGGGAGATTGTTAGACCTAAATGTCCTAATCCTTGTTTTGATGATTAATAAACAATTGGTGTGCTACTAATTATCTTCAAAGGTGTTTTGTATTGAGCTTGCAGGTCCCTTATTAAAATAAATGGAATTGCTTCAGTCACAAAAGTGAAAAGTGCTAATTATGGAAGCATACTACAAGAAAGGGATTATAAAGTATTTTCTTTCTTATTATACGTTGCCAATTTATTTATTCTGAATTTCAAGTAATTAAGTGTGATGGCTCAAGGTTTTCTTCTTTTCTAAAAGTTTTTTAGATATGGCCATTTTTTTAAAGTACTTGACTTTTAGGGACTAAAATGAAATTTTCCAAAAGAAGTGATTTTGAAATTATTCTTTATCAAAATGAAAGATCTAAAAATATACGTTACAAAAATTCAAACGGATTGAAAAATGAAATTTTATAGCCTAAGTTATGATTTTTCAAAGATTTAAAGAAGGATTTTTGTGCCCCCTAAACACAACCTTCGGCTTCCGAAAGTCAGGGACAGAAACGAAAGTCCCATATGTTCGGCCGCCGAACATTGACTTTCGGCCGCTGAAAGTGGTTTTTCAACCAGCCCCCTAAAGTGCAACCTTCGACTTCCGAAAGTGAGGGACAGAGACGAAAGTACCGCACTTTCGGCCGCCAAACGTTTAACCTTCGGCCGCCGAAAGTATGTTTTAAGTCTGCCTCTGAAGCCAAAAGTTCGGATTCCGAAAGAGAGGAATAGAGACGAAAGTCACCCAAGTTCGGCCGCCGAACTCTGACTTTAGGCCGCCGAAAGTTCTTTTTTAAAGGAATAGTTTCTTCACCTCAAATGGTTCGGCCGCCGAACTCTAAGCTTAGGCCGCCGAACCTGAGTTTTTCTGGGCACGGTATAACGGTTATTTCTGAATATAAACGGCTCTATTTGCATTTAATGCATCCCCAACGGCCATATTTATGACTGAACTATAAATACAATGAGTTTTTGATGTGAAGAGGTTACAACAACCATCTAAGTAAATATTTATTGAGATTACAGCATTTTTCATTCTCTCTCTCTCAAAACCTTGAGCCAAAGCATTAATTTCTTGAAAGCCTGTTTTGAGTTGTAATTGGTTGGCTTTTCGGAGTGAGTAAAGGTTGTTGAGAGATTCTGTTGTTGTGAGTGTGGCATTGAGCAAAGAATTGCTCTTGAGTGAAAAAGAGACTTGTAAAGAGCAAAGGCTTGCTCTAAGATTGTAAGGGTTTTAATCTTCACCCAAAGAAGATTTGATAGTGGAGTTGAACTCTCAAGGTGGACCTTGAGGAGAGGACGTAGGCTTGGGATAGCTGAACCTCTATAAATTCTTGTGTTGATTATCTTCTTCCTCATTGCCTTCTAATTTGTACTTTTCCCTTTAATTTTTTTTATAAACCCAATTCACCCCCCCCCTCTTGGGTTGCTTCAAGGGACAACAAAATTAATACAATATTTCTCATAAATATTCACATAAAATGATAAGAAATATCCCTACAATAAAAACCCCTAACATACCTTTAAATTCCAAACCCTTGGTTACTATTCACTCCCCCTCATCCTTGAAATTTCTCTTTGATTTCTCTTCTTTTCTTCAAATTCTTCTTTGGAAAGGTGTTAGGAGAAGATGGAGAATTGATCGGAGGTGGAGATTTGAAGAAATTTGATGTAGGAAAAACAAATGGAGAAAAGAGGGTTTCACGGCAGAGGTAGCAGAAGGAAATGGAGGAAACAAAATGAGTTTCTCTCTTCTCTTCTAGTCTTTTCTTCTTTCTTCTTTTCTTTTCTTTTTTTTTTTTGGTATAAAATTTATTTGGTTTGTGGCTACAAATGAGCCACTTATCTTTTACATTAAAATTTAATTTATTATCTTCTTTTTTTTTCTTTTCTTTTCTTTTTAATTCTTTTTCTTTCTTTTTTTTCTTATTATTTATTTATTTTATTTATTTATTTTATTTTTTTAAGGATGTTACATGACACAAATTAAGAACAAAGACTAATCAATTATCAATTGAATGAATGAAATCGGAAACAAAAAAGAATCAAGAGATCACACCTCACAAGTAAGAGGGCAGTGAAATAAAAAATACAATCTTGTTTCTGATGTATCATTACAGACTACACATGTAACAAGAACATCTTCCCATGATGCGTCACTAACTTTGAAGTAACAAAAAATAGATCACAATATAGTCGTCAAACTACCAACTTCATCTTCTGAGGCATCTTAACAGCACAAAATTTACACCATAAACAAGTAGAAAAGGAGGCACCGGAGATGTCCCACCTTGTTGATCAAGTAACATGTAATATCCACTTTTAACAAAATATAAATCCAAATGTGAAGCAAACCAATACTATAAATTTGATTGCATAAACAATCGCAAAAGAATTTGTAAAATCAGTCTTATATCTCTATCATCAAATAACTCATGAAAAATATCCATATTCCAACAACATCTTGGAGCATTAATAAGAAAACTAAAAGACATATTAGCTACATCCAAAACATTTGGTAAATGAATATATGGATCCTCATTCAATGGTAACCAGAAATCATACAATATTAATATTGAATAGCCATCTCCAATTTAACCACGTGATCCAATTTTCAAAAGGAACCCAGCTTCCTAGATAGTGATCCAATTTTCAAAAGGAACCCATCCCTACTTTGAAGCATAGTAATATTGAACTCACAATCTTTCGAAGATCCAAATCACCAACATCTGTGCGTGTACATAAACCCTCTCAACTCATTGAACGAACACCATCCCATTTAATTTATTATAACACCAAAATCTATTTAAAAGACATTCAATTTTGGAACATAAATCCTTAAATAATAAGAAAACACTCATCACATACGATAGAATCACCTATGTAACATACTTAAATAATACCTCCTTTCTTGCATGTAATAAAATTTTACGATCCCAACTATATACTCATTTTCATACTTTATCCAATACAAATTCAAAACACTCATATTTTTTTTAATCACTTTATTAAAAACATTTTTATATTTTTAAAAATTAATTGTTATGTTAAATAAAACATTAATCATATATTTTTTACCTTGATCAGACAATTTAAACATAAAATTAAAATTTCAATTATTAAATAATATAGTTAAATTTAAAAAAAATTAACAACATAAATATTTAAATTTAGAACAAGTTAAACAACATTTTATGTGACAGAATAAATTAAAATTTTGGCTTAACAAAGCATAATAATTTTTTAATTAAATGATTAATAATAGATATTAAGTAATTAATTTTAATAAGATAAAATAGCCTGATACTAAATTCATGCATAATGAAGTTAAAGCAAAATGTTGAAGAAAATCATGATATTCTTTTTTCTTTTCTTTGTTTTTTTTTTTTAAATCGAATGACAATTTATTCAATCAATAGTAATCAAGTATCCTCACCTTACAATTGAAAATGTTCATGATAAATTAATACTCTAGCAAACAAATGAACACTAACACTACTTGAACTCTTAATTTAACACACAGTTCTTATATTTAAAATATTTTTACAATCAGGCACAATCAAGTTAAATTTAAAATTATTTAATTGTCTCTAATTTAGTAATAAAAAAAAATTGGTTGTCGGTCAAAACACAACCAGAGAAGAGAAAAAAATTTTTAGCATAAATAAAATATTGTTAGACTGTCATCGCTTTCGAAATTGCTAGATTGTTAGCACCTTCAACAAAATATGTTATAACCCTTATAAAAATACCCTCCACATCATCAAACAACACCCCAAACCTGAAAAAATCTTCTCCAGTAAAAATTGACCCATCCGCACCCCAAACCTGAAAAAATCTTCTTGAGACGCTAACCATTCCGTTGACAATGATGGAATTGAAACCATAGCTAGATTGTTGGACATTGAAAGAGCATACCAGACAATAGTTTAGTGATGCTACTTAAACTTTTTGTATTCACAATAATATCTATTCACTGCTATATGAACTTGTTGTGGACTAGAGAAAATATTGGACTATAAGAGATCATTTTTTGCTTGCCATAATTTTCACACATGCATAGAGATGCGTACAGCTCTATCACATTCCAAGCCCTCGTAAACATCATTAAAAAAGCCCTAAAATAAAGATATATTATTAGACAAAACAATACTGGTTAGTCTCCATAACTCCTTACAAAAACACAATCTAGCAAAACATGATTGATACTCTCGTTTAGCCCCTCTCCTTGCTAGGCTATCCTTAAATGGTAGGATACCTCGCCTGTTCTCCACATAAAATCCATAAACTTAGAGAGCACATCTAAATTTCAAATCCGTTATACCATTCAAGGCCTGTTGTCCTCTATACAAATTCAATACCACATGATAAGAATATTTCACATTTCACTGTGTATAAATCATGTCTATTAAATTGCCACAACAAGACGTTTGGTTAGTCACCAAACTCAAAGGAATTCGAGGAATGGCTCTCAAATCATTAACATTAAATAAATGCATCAACTTATTCATGCCCCTTCACCGTTTCCCAATCTGAGGGGCCTTCTGTAACGATCCGAAAACTGGACCGCTACCGGCGCTAGGATCCAGATCGACTTAAGGTCGCCGGGACCCGTAGCAAGCCTAACATACATCCTATGCAACTGGTATAATCCCATACATGATCAAACATAACATAAAACTTTAAACTTTTCCTTTCATTTACCAAGCTTAACATGTGCATGCACAATAACTGTAAACATAAAACCCTTACTGGAGCCCTCATCAAATGCTCCAGTTGGGTCAACATATCATATGTCAAGCTTGGTTCAACAAATCTCATCATGAAACATACATAAAGATCATGTATCAAAAGGGATTAACCATACATAACTAGGGCAAAGCACAACTCTAACCATGACATGTCATTACATATCCTTACATTACAATACATACTTTTACATCATTACATAACTTTACATTACATCATGTCCACTACTATTCTATTACATAAACACGACCATAGCCATAACCTACTGACCTCCTGAACTATCTCTGTCCCTGCAAACCTAGGGTTAGGGGAGAGGAGTGAACTATAAAGCCCAGTGAGCAGAACTATATAAAGAAAACATTTAAACATATGCCATCATGAAATACATCACATTACAAACAATACACATCAAGGATAAACTTGTCACCAATAGCCCTCTACATATCTCATATCATAACATATCCAACTATGCCATGGGCGATACGGCCACACCTGGTATTCTCTTACATAGCTCATATCATAATATGTCTGACTATGCCAGGGGCGATACGGTCACGCCTGGTCTTCTCTTACATATAACATATTGCCAGGGGCGATACGGCCACGCCTGGTCTTTCTATCTCATGTCATATCATATCATGTCATATCGTACAGAGGGCTAGAGGATCATTCAATATTCATCCACATCATCATCATCGTATTATGCAATGCATCATATTCGTGAGTTCTAATGCAAACAACCTATTACATAACATGGTATTCATGATGCATGAACATGCTTAAAACATTTGATTACTTTAATATAATAAGAGTTATGTTCTACTCACCTCTGGCTACCTCTGGACTAACTCTGAAGCAGCTAACACTGCTGAACACCTCGGTTCCTCAGGTCCGATCCTACACAGGTGGACTCAAATGAGGGACCAAACATACTCTAATAGGACTCTAAACATCTCCCCAAAAAACCCCTAAAACATCATAAAACAATCATGCAAAACAAGCAAAGGAAGGCTGGACAGGGCACCTTCGGCGGCACATTCGGCGGCCGAATGCTCCCACAGATCTGAAAGTCAGGCACTTTTGGAGGCAGGTTCGGCGGCCGAAAGTCTCCTCCAGAGACGAAAGCCAGGCACTTTCGGCGGCACCTTTGGAGACCGAAAGTCCCTTCCAGAGCCGAAAGTCCCTTCCAGAGCCGAAAGTCCATTTTTGGGGGCAAGGTTAGGCGGCCAAAGATTGCTTCCACAGGCAGGTTCGGAAGCCGAAACTACCTTCGACGGCCGAACCTGGGTTCCCCAGCAAGGCAGAACCCGTTTCCGCCTCATGCAATCCGTCTCTAAAACCTCCCACACTCACGTTCAACACTTCCAAAACATGCACAACTCATACAACAAGCATATAGGGGTCTCAAACTAGCTTAAACCCCAACGAACATCTCATTAAACATGCATTAACATACTTTTATTATAAAGGGTATCAAAACCCTAACATGCACATCCATACAACTCATACATTCCTAGCCCTTAACCCTCCATAAAACTCACTTAAAACATCATAAAACATAAAGATCTACACTTACCTCTTGAAGATCGAGGTTTGGTGCGACCCAAGCTTGAAGGTATGGAGAGTCCAAGCTTCAAAAGTCTCCAAGTTCGCAAAACCTTGATCAAAGCTTAAAACTCTTCAAAACAAAGATAAAACTCATGAAAACTTGAGAGATTTGAAGAAAAAGCATAAAAATAACCAAAGGAGAGCATGAACTCACCTATGCCCGAAAAGAGAGAGAAAACTCGATCATTTTCCGGACAATGGGCCTTTTATAGGTGGCCGGCCAAACCTCCTTCGGCGGCCAAAGCTGCTTCCAAAACCTCACAACGTTCAGCGGTCGAACATGGGGTTCGGCGGCCGAAAGAAAGCCACTTTCGGAAGCCTAACGTGCCTCCTAAACAACCCCATGTTCGGCGGCCGAACCTGGGTTCCTCCCTCCTTGGTCTTTTCTTTCAAAACTCAATTTCTTTCTCATTGAAAACCTTCAAAACACTTAAAAACATTTTAGAAAACCTTTATTTTACCCTTCTAGAAGGCTCCGACATCCGAGATTTCTGGATTCCAACGGAGATTCCGCCGGAAAGTTAAAATTCCGATGCCGGGGTCTAGCCGGGTATTACACCTTCATTAGGTAAAAAACCAACATCCTTTGAGATACATGGGTTCCTATTCATATAAATATTTCTACCATCACCAATTCTCCATCTTGTATCTTGTAATAACAACTGTTTTGAGGATAAAATACTTTTCAAACAAAGCTGTAGTTGAAACCCAACTCAGCAGATAAGAAGTCCCCTTAAAGAAGTATTTTCCTAGTACCTGATAAAGAAAAGTATTATTGATAACTATAAGTCTCCAACCTTATTTTCCCAATAAAAATTTGTTAAAACACCGCAAGTCTCTAAAATTCATACCACCATCACTTTCACCACAAACATATATGATCCCATGAGAGTCGGTTAATGCTTCTGCAATTTTCTTTTAGTATTTATTCATCGTCATTTGTATTTCATGACAAGTAGTAATAGAGAGCAAAAACACATTCATATAGTACACATATATAGTCTGAAAAATAATTTTAATCAAAAAATTGTTCTAGCTATTCAACCGTTTTCAAAGAGCATAGCTAATATTAGCAATGTTGAATTTTGGTGGGAGAAATTTTATGAAATTTGATAAATAATTATTTTTAAACATATAGCTTTTATTAATTTTTGAATAATACGAAACAAATTACAAGGGTATTATTGATGCCATGTTGATTAATATCCTACAGTTAAAGTTTAATATTCTACGGTCAAAGATTAATATTTCAGTCAAAACAAAATTTGATTAATAAAAATGAGCTCAATCTAAAACGACAATCCTTGATACACGAGTCCCAATTTGCTGACGTCAATGGCTTACGTGTGGGCATGGGGACCAGCTGGCCGCCACTGTTCAACTCTTGTTGCTTTAATATCCTCTCGCTCTAACATCCCCCCCTTTCTCTCTAAAACGATGGGCTGTTGTGGCGACAGCGATGAGGATGATCCGATCCCTATCCTCACGCAGCACCTCAACCCACTGGAATCTTCAACCGATATATCGGCTGAGACCACAATCACCATCTCTCCGATGAACTCCCACTTCTCAGCGCTTACGTGCCGGGATACACTCCGGCTGATCTTCGAGAAGCTTCCGGTGGCGGACTTGTCTCGGGCGTGTTGCGTTTGCAGGGTTTGGAACTCGGTGGCGTCAGATGGTGATATAGTGAAGCGTGCGTTTATGAGTCCGTGGAAATTGAAGGAGGTGGTCGGAAAGCCTGTGTCTGGAAACTTCTGGAGAGATAATGGCATCTGGAAGTTCTCTATTTCGCATAAGATTATAAGAGGGGATACTGTTGCCAGTCTTGCAGTCAAGTATTCGGTCCAGGTATTGGAAAATTTCAAGTTCTATGCCTTTTTTTTTTTGTTCGTTGGGTTGGTTGAAATTGCTAATTTTTGGGGTTTTAGTGCTTGCTTATTCATAATTTTCTTTGGAGAATTTCAAGTGGATTTTTTTTTCTTTAACCCTTTGTTTGGATCGAGGGAAATGGAGAGGAGAAAAAAATGTTAGTTTCTACCCTTTGATGTCTCCATTCTCCTTCATTAACCCAAAATATTTCTATCCGATTTGGAGAGAAATGGAGAGAGATAGAGATCATTGGATACTATTTATGTTAAAATTACTGACATTCCTATTTTAAAAGAAAATCATAACTTAGTAATTCTATTGAGGGAGAAATTTTTTATTTCTCTTCTACATCCAAACAAGGGGAAAGAAATTTAATTTCTTTTCTCTTCATTTTTCCTTTTTAATTCTCCTTATTTCCATTGCATAATTAAGGATCCAAACAGAGGGTAAGAAAAAAAAAACTTTTTTCTGCTCAAATGTCAAGGGGAAAAGAAGGTAGTCTGAAGTCATGCGATTGACTATTTTGGTTGGCTAATTGATGGAGTTAATTATCGTTACCGTGTTTTTATCTTCATATCTTTGATACTTTGTGAGAGCTATGGATGCTATGCAAAGAGTTGCTGGAGCTGGATAAAAATGGTAGTCGTTGTTCTTAAATAACCAGAACTGATAACAGAATTAGATTTGCAATTCACAATTTTGGAGGTTGTCCATCAATTTGTACATGAGAGCTTGTTGATTGTGATGTAAAATTTGAAGCTCATTTTTGCAAATTTGGGGCTTTCTATAAGCACTGAACTAGCAAGATGTTATGGACCTGGGTGAGTTGAGAACAGTAAGACACCTAGTGGTGCTACTCATTTGCTAGATATATTGGATAGGAGGATTAGGCTGCATGGTGGCCTATGTTGGACATATGACTTAAGTAAAGATATAGCGGAGCCATTGATCATGTTGAGAAAGTTTAGACAATATATTCACCTGAAACATAAATTACAGTTTGCAATTTACTACTCTAGATGTATGTTGCTAGTTTCTTTGTAAAGTAATTGAAAGATTTGGGTGCTTTCTCCAGTTTTAGGATGATTAGCTTGGACAAGAGGTTCAAGATTGACTTAAATTGAAGTTGATGCTATATGAAGAATCGGGAACTGGAAAAATGGCACTGAGTAGGGGATAGCTCCTATGAGTGCAATTGAAAATTTGATCTGAAAGCTATTTTCATGCCACACATGCCAATCATAACGATCTTCAGCTAAAAGCTAATTTTCCTTTTATTTATTTATGCTTAAGAATATGGAGTTTTACAATTCATTCTTGGCAAGCTTAAAATAGATGAATAAACCATATTGGATTAAATTTTCTTCTTGCTGCAGGTTATGGACATAAAAAGATTAAACAATATGATGAGCGACCATGGCATATATTCAAGGGAGAGACTACTAATCCCTATAAGCAATCCAGAACTTCTCGTGAATGGCACATGCTACATAGAGTTGGATACCTATGCAAAAAGGGAAGTGGCAGTGCTGTATCTTGAGGGTGAACCTGACAGAAAGCTGAGGTATTTGTCAAACTGGGCAACCTCTGACCGTGGCAAAAGAAGGGTTCTTGACTCTTTGAAGAGAAGCATGCAAGTTGATGATGGGACTGCTCAATACTACTTGTCTATTTCAAATGGTGACCCCCGGGCTGCTATCACACAGTTCTCAGCAGATATCAAGTGGGAGAGACAAGCAGGATTAGGTTAGGTTAGTTGGAAATCTGAAGTTGATAATGAATTGGACATAAAGAAGTATCTGGATCAGAGTTTTCACACTTCACTTGTCCTCAAAAACATCTTATTGATGAGCAAAGAGCAAATGTTAATATCATATTGATGGTCCATGTGGGATTACATCTTATTGATGTTCCCCTTGATTTGGCCTGCTTGCTGCTTTAGTTTCATTTGTTCCATCTTGCAAAACCCTGAGCTAATGTGTTGTAATTTTTATGTATATGCATTTGTGGATGAACTTGTTGCACATCTGAATTTATATTTATGAAATGAAAATGAATTTGTCCAAATATGAATGTTTTATCACTCACTATTGTAAGCTCAGTTTTTCTTGCAATTTGTTCACCATTTTTTTTTGTGTACTGAGGCTGCGTGTACCTGCAATGGAAAGAGCAGTTATTCTGTACCTTCACTGGTTTGGCATGGGTGCCTAACAGGATTGTTTGGTTCCGATTCCAATATGATTCTTGTTGAGAATCAGAATTGAAATTAAATCTATATCCTTTGATTTTAGGAATAATATTTGAAATTAAATTTATTAAATCTCTATCCTTTGATTTTAGGAATAATATTTGAAATTAAATTTTGGTATTTCAGTTTGATTTTAATGTCTTTTTAGCTTTATCAAATTTTGATTTTACAAATAAAATTATAATATTTTTATATTTATTTTAAAATAATAAATAATTAATATCAAAATAAAAATAATAAAAATAATAATACTAATATTTAAACAATAATAATATTAATATTAATATATATTCTATATAATTTTAGTAAAAATATTATATTATTTTATATATAATTATTAGTTATATATTTTTAATATAAAAATACATATATAATTAATATATAATATTAATATAATATTATAAATATGTGATTCATTTATATAATATAATTTAAAAACTATGATTAATATATATATATATATATATATATATATATATATATATATATATATATAGACAAAATAAATTATAATTAATTAATTAAATTATTTAAATCATATGATTAGAAATTTTTAATAACTAATTAGATTTCATGATTATTTTATAATATTTTCATTAATTATTTAATAATTAAAAAAGAGAAAATTATATTTAATTTATATAAATAATTTAATTTATAAAAATAATTAAAATTAAATAGTTATCGGTTCGGTACCATTCGACAGTTTATTATGATTTTTCAATTTGATTTGAGATTTCAAGAATAGTATAGAATCTGTATCGTTTAGAATAAAGATCACGTGAGAATTTAATTTGGTGAGTCTGTTCAATTAAGGACCACCATCTCAACATTCAACACCTTATCATAATTTCAATTCTATTGATATTATAATCTCAAAATGGTAATCAACTTTGCTATTGCAATTAAAATTGATTATTATAACGTTTGTTTAGTTGTGATAGAATAAAATAATATTGGATATTACTAAACTCAAAAGAAATATTATTGGTTAAATTAATTCAAGATAAGTAGTTATATTTTATATTTTTAATATAAATATAATTCAGTTTTTTTATTCAATTGTTTTCCTCATCCGTGGAAAATTAAATTATGTTTATATTGTGTCAGTCTTTATAAAAATAAAATATTTGCTGTGAGTATTTAAATTAAATTATTTAAAAATAAATAATAATTATAATATTTGTAATTATTATAGATAATTATATACTTTCGTTCAAGTTTTCTTTTTAACATCCTATCAAACACTAATTATTCAGTAATTTAAGGAGAATTAATTATTTAGTCTTATAGTTTAGTGAAAATAACTATTTAATCCTTTTATTTTTCAAAATAGACTAAATAGTCTATATATTTTCACATCATTGATTGCTTAATCCATGTCCTTCCAAAATGGTAAATTATTTAATTTTTTATTTATTAAAGTCAGTAATAATATTTAAAACATTAACAACGTCATACTGTATTTTTTAAAATTAAAAAATTAATTAATAATTTTTTTATACTATAAAAATTAAATAATAATTTATCTAAAATTTAATTTTTTAAAATTCAGCCTATAAAATTTAAATATTAGCATCTATATAATTTATTATTTTTTTTATAAAATAAAACTACTAGTTGTATTAATAAAATTTTATCAAACAGAGAGACGATAATGTCTAATAGATTCTCTAGTCAAAATATGAGCGGATAGAATGGTATGATGACGAATCCTGTAACGACCCGAAATCAGACTGCTACCGGTGCTAGGATCCAAGTCGACTTAAGGTCGCCGGGACCCGTAACAAGTCTATCATATAACCTATCATACCTGATAAATCTCATACATGATCAAACATTTACATAAAAATTTTAAATTTTTCATTGATCAAGCTTGACCTGTACATGCACCATAATCATCAACATAAAACCACACACTAGAGCACTCATCAAATGCTCTAATTGGGTTAACATTACATACATCAAACTTGGTTTACATTTCTCAACATTAAAACATTTTATAAAAACATGATTTTACTCTTCTAGAGGGTTCCGACATCCAAGATTCTGTCGGAAAGCAGGAATTCCGATGCGGGGTTTAGCCGGGTATTACAAATTCATTTAATAGAAATATTAGTTTTAGAGTCTAACAAAAATTTACGATCATTCAAAATCAAACTCAATTAAAAAATGTCTAAATATGTAGACTGAAGAGTTTGAATTACCTGTAATCAGTCCATAAGAATGCAACCATTAAAAGGCAAAAATTTCATTGCAAAAAATAAACAGTGACGAAAAGCTAAAATTTTAACAATTACCGGTATATCATTACCTTTCGACAAACTAGAAATACCACATTGAAATATATTCTCAGAGTTTTCCACAATAAAATTATAACTAATAAAATCTTGAGTTTGAAATAAAGTCCCATTAACTAAAATCAATTGAAATTGTTTAAACTCAAAGATGATGTGCATTACTGCATTTAAGTTAATATTTAAGGCAAAATTTTCATCGCAAAGAGCAAATAGTGACGAAGAGCTAAAGTTTTAACAATTACCGACATATCATTATTTTTCGAAAAATTAAAAATATTACGTTAAAATATATTCTCAAAATTTTCTATAATAAAATCGAAGTTAATAAAATTTTAAATTTAAAACAAAGTCTTATTAATTTGATAAAATTAACTGAAATTATCTAAAGTCGAAGATGTTATGCATTATTGCATTTAAGTTAATATTTTATCATTCTTTTGTTTTATTAGTTTTTATGATGTGCATTAATGCATTTAATCATTAATAAGATCATTATCATGAAAATAACATAAAAAAAAAGCCATAAACTTTAAGTTAATATTTGTCTAATCATGCAAATAATCCATTTTTTTCAGAAAAAAAATTATATACTTTATCATTCTTTTGAAGGGCTTCAATGGGTGGAGGGAGCATTTGTTAGTGGGTCTCTTTATCAACAGCAAATTGGTATAAGATATGATTCTGTAAAAAGCCTAATCTTTTATTATTATTATTTAATAAAATGAATCACGGTAATTGTGTTCAGACACTTCTTATCATAAAAAAGACACAAATGGGTCCAACGTTAACTAGAAAGAAATTCCATTAGGGCTGTTAAGCAATACTCTCAAAGAGAAGCACAACAAAAAGGAACAAGTTTCTACTTTTGAGATTGAGATGATTCCACGTGAGAAATGAAGAATAATATATATTAATTAATTAATAAAAAAATTATTATTTAATTTTTATTATATACAAAAATTTATTAATTAATTTTATTTTAATTTTTTTATAATATTTAATTATTAAAATTAACGAAAAAATTAATTAATAGATTTTTTTTAAATAATTAAAAGAAGCTCTGGAGCTCTAGATTTGAACCACCGAATTTAATCTAACTGAGGATCTGAGAAAGCAACATAGTAGCACCGTCTCTTTGAAAAACTCCAGCTGCCTAAGGAAAGGAAGAAGATCAGAATCTCACCTTCTGCTACCATAGCTTTTGAAGGCCATCAAACGCACACCGAGGCACACAGGGAGGAGATCATGAAATCTTTTGGCAGAAATCGTCATTTCAGATCAAGAAAAACCTGCTCATTCTTAAAGAAAATACATGTAGACCCGAATTTTGTAAGGGTGGAGGATGAACCAGCTAGCATAAGAAAAGCAACGCGACAAACCATCAAGCCTTGGGTCAAGAAAGACTTCAAACAGTCTGGAAGGTGTCGGTTGAGGAGGAGGTGGAGCATTAGTACTAGATAATGATGATGACAATGAGGCGGTCCCAGACAGCTGCTCTATTGGCTTACATACTTAGAAAGAGGCTGCTGTCTGTTGCCTAACAGTAAGGATAGCAATGAACAAAGGCTGTGGAAACACATCACTCATGTCTCTTCACGCCAAAATCTACTCAATTTTAATAATTGTCTATATTAAATAATTATTTTACTAAATTTTCACTTGAATATATATTTAAATTCATATTTATATTAAATGTCAAACAAACAACTAGTTTAATTTCAAAAAAAAAAAAACTACTACTTCAACCCTCATATTGTATTTTATGAACCATCCAATTTAAGAATTCAAATTTTTTTATAAGAAATGTGAAATTTTTAACCTAAATTTTAGGCATTTTCCCATTTGGCGTCAGACATTTTCTACTGGATATCTATGAAGTAAACTGATTATTTGAATCTCTAAGAAAATAGTCAATCATTTCTACATGTCAAGACTCTTAGTTCAACCTAATTCCTATATTATCAGAAATTGCAAAACAAATTCCAAATAAATTGGAAGGGATTTTGATCTCATTAAGAAATAACTAGAAAATTTATTCACACATTGCAGGCTTATGATGTTCTTTGATACACAACCTGAGAGGTTAAGTTATTGAACAGTTTACAATGACTTTTTTGTAATGCAAAGATTGGATTTGAGAAAAATTTATTAAAATAATTTCTAAGCTCTGCTTTTCATATAGTTACTCATTCCATATAAATCAAATGGAACATATCCCACGTGTATAAGTGAAGCTTCTTAGTTAGTTTGACAGGAAAAAAAAGAAAAAAAGAAGAAGCTTCTTAGTGAGAACTCAGAGCCACAAGCTGCTACGGCTCTAGCTTAATCCATGTTTTTCTATTTTCTCTATAAATACGAAGCCATAAGCCTTTTTTCACATCTATCAAAACACACAGTCATACCCACCTCTCTCCTGTTATCAGATTCGTTGTTTAGCTCCAGAAGCAAGGGATATGTTTCAGAACATAGTGGATGCCATTACTGGTGACGATAATGGCAAAAAGAAGACTAAGTGCGCAAGTGGAGAGTGCAAGAAGATCAAAGGTACTGTCGTTTTGATGAAAAAGAATGTTTTAGACTTCAATGACTTCCATGCTTCTGTTCTTGATCGTGTTCATGAGTTGTTTGGCCATGGAGTTTCTCTGCAACTCGTTAGTTCTGTCAACTGCAGTGACTCAGCAGGTGATTCTCTTTCTTTAATTTCTCTCTTTATCATGATTCTTTGATTATTCTTCTTTCTTTGCTAGCCAGTATTGATCACCTTGGCAGTGATCGATGTAGCTGGGCTATGAGAAAACCAAGTTAGCATCATGGTTGGTATTGAAGAAAAGAAAGTAGTATTTCAAGAAAAACAAATAGGAGAAACCCATCAGCTCGGTTTCAAGATCTGGGATTGTTCATGTATTTTTATTTTTGTGTTTTTATACTTCTCATCTCTATCGCTCTTTCTTCCTATGAGCAATTGAACTTACCACTTTTTCTTTGGAGACAAAACCTGATAAAGTGAATCATATTAGCCTCAGACCTCAGTGCACTAACAGACAATGAAATAGGACCCACTTGTGGTAACCTTAGTTTGTATACATCCATGGTAAGAATAGAGGCTGTGCCTGCACAAAGTCACAGCCATATGTTGCTAAGACTTTCTAGAAAAAGATTGATGAATGTCAGATGAGGCCCAACCAGTTCCAGCTGTTGTTACCCCTCAACAAAGAGTCAACGATAGAAAATTTTCTATATTAATTCAATAACTACCAAGTCAGAGAACTCTCTCCTCAAGATTTTATGGTATTTAATTCAGAAATTGTGTCATAGTTTAGCTCATAAAGCAAGACAGTTGATATTACAGAAATTTTCTGCAACTTCCTGGTTGGCAACTTTCTTGATTTTTTTTTTCCCTTGATTAACCTGCAAACTAATTATTGTAGACTGCCAGTAACTAGAATGGTGCATATTTGGGTTCCTTTGTAGAAAATGGTCTTCAGGGGAAAGTAGGAGAGCCTGCATATTTGGAAGATTGGATTACTACAATCGCTCCCTTAACGCCAGGAGACTCAGCATTCAAAGTCGCCTTTGATTGGGATGATGAGATTGCACTTCCAGGAGCATTCATCATAAAAAACAATCATCACAGTGAATTTTACCTGAAAACTCTCACTCTTGAAGACGTTCCTGGGCAAGGTCGAATCCATTTCATCTGCAACTCATGGGTTTACCCTGCCAAGCTTTATAAGAAAGATCGCATTTTCTTTGCAAACAAGGTAAGCAACAACTCATATATTGTGATGATAATACCTTAGCAGCTAGGAATGGAGCTTGTTAAGCTGATAATGAATTTGTTATGATTGTGTAGACATATTTGCCACATGAGACACCGATTCCGCTGCGTAAGTACAGGGAGGAAGAATTGGTGAACTTGAGAGGAGATGGAAAAGGAGAGCTCCAAGAATGGGATCGTGTCTATGACTATGCCTACTACAATGATTTGGGAGATCCTGATAAGGGACCAAAGTATGTCCGTCCAATCCTTGGAGGGTCTGCCGAGTATCCTTATCCTCGCAGGGGAAGAACTGGCAGACCACCAGCTGAATCAGGTCAACAAGCACTCTACTCGATAACTGTTCTCACTGAAATCAAATCTCCCCACTGTTTTATGGTTTTTGACTTGTTGCATTTACGAGCAGATCCCAACTATGAAAGCAGGCTGCCAATTCTCATGAGTTTGAACATTTATGTTCCAAGAGATGAACGATTTGGCCACTTGAAGATGGCCGACTTCCTTGCTTATGCACTGAAATCTATTGTCCAGTTTGTTAAACCTGAACTAGAGGCTCTATTTGACAGCACCCCCAATGATTTTGACTCTTTTGATGATGTGTTAAAGCTCTATGAGGGAGGGATTGAGTTGCCTGATGGCCCCCTACTAGATAACATAAGGAAAAACATTCCACAGGAGATGCTTAAGGAAATTTTCCGAACAGATGGCGAGCAGCTTTTCAAATTTCCAACACCTCAAGTAATCAAAGGTATGATACGTATCTCCACCATTGAAGCTGACATTTCTTTTCCTTCTGCCAAGCAACTGTGATGTTCTAATAATTGGGCAGAGAGCAAGACTGCTTGGAGGACTGATGAAGAATTTGGCAGAGAAATGCTGGCCGGTGTAAACCCTGTCATCATTCGTTGTCTCGAGGTATTGAAGCACTTTTTCCCTTATTGTTTGCCATGAAGGTTTGTATAGAATTGACTTAGGAAAATTATAATGGATGTCAAACCTTCGTTTCCTTCCAATTTCACCCGTTACAGACAGGAAGTTGATGCCTAAAACTAAATTTTACTGCAGGAATTCCCTCCAGAAAGCAATCTAGACAGCAAATTTTATGGTGATCAAAACAGTAAAATAAGTGAAGAACATATAAAGAATAGACTAGATGGACTGACCATAGATGAGGTAATGCTACTCTTTTTCGTTTCTTTCACAACTGAGTTTACAATCAAAATCAATGATGTTCTTGTCGGGATTAGTTGAATTTAATCAATCCCACAATTGAACATTTGTTGTATTAATGGTGGTGAAGGCAATCAAGAACAAGAAGCTATACATATTAGATCACCATGATACAGTCATGCCATACCTGAGGCGGATAAATGCTACTTCCACAAAGACATATGCAACCAGGACCCTACTTTTCTTGAAAGATGATGGTACTCTTAAGCCTCTTGCGATCGAATTAAGCTTGCCTCATCCTGAGGGAGATAAACTCGGTGCCATTAGCAAAGTATGCACACCAGCTGAGCATGGCATTGAAGGTTCCATATGGCAACTGGCTAAAGCATATGTGGCTGTAATTGATTCTGGCATTCACCAGCTTATCAGCCACTGGTATGAAATCTGTCAAACAAAAATAGACTATCAGAAGAAAGATAATTAATTACTTAATTAATTGAGATCGATTTCTAAAGATTTGTACTTTCTTCATAGGTTGCACACCCATGCAGCGATCGAGCCATTTGTGATTGCAACAAATAGGCATCTAAGTGTGCTTCATCCAATATACAAACTTCTGCAACCTCACTTCCGGGACACAATGAACATAAATGCAGTGGCTAGACAAACACTAATTAATGCTGGTGGATTGTTGGAGTTTACAGTATTTCCGGCAAAGTATGCCATGGAAATGACATCCATGGCTTACAAAAGCTGGAATTTCACTGAGCAAGCACTCCCTCAGGATCTAATTAAGAGGTAAATTAATCTCAATCCAATAATGGGTCGTAAACTTTCTGCTTCATTTTAATAACACTTTACTCTTCTTTGTTTTCAGAGGAGTGGCAGTTGAAGATCCTAATTCCAAACATGGTCTCCGTCTACTGGTAAAAGACTATCCCTATGCCGTTGATGGGCTTGAGATATGGTCAGCAATTAGAGAATGGGTGAAAGACTATTGCTCCTTTTACTACGAGACAGATGACATGGTCATAAAGGATCCTGAACTCCAATCATGGTGGAAGGAACTCCGTGAGGTAGGCCACGGCGACAAGAAAGATGAGCCCTGGTGGCCTAAAATGCAGAACAGGGAAGAGCTGACAGAATCATGCACCATAATAATATGGCTGGCATCTGCTTTCCATGCTGCAATCAACTTTGGTCAATACCCTTATGGAGGCTACCTCCCCAATCGTCCAAGCATAAGCCGCAGGTTCATGCCTGAAATAGGCACTCCTGAATTTGAGGAGCTTAAAACAAACCCCGATAAGGCTTTCTTTAAAACAATCACTGCCCAGTTGCAGACTGTTATTGGCATTTCCCTTATAGAAATTTTGTCAAGGCATTCATCAGATGAAGTGTATCTTGGGCAGAGAGACACGCCTGAATGGACAACAGATGACAAACCATTAGAGGCGTTCAAGGAATTTGGAAAGAAGCTGGAAAAAATTGAGGAGAGGATTCTAGAGATGAACAAAGATGGGGAATTGAAGAACCGTGTTGGACCAGTTATGATGCCATACACCTTGTTAGTTCCTAACAGCGACGTTGGACTTACTGGCAGGGGAATTCCCAATAGCGTTTCGATCTAGTTCCTCTTTATACATAGGAAATTTTCTGTTCTTGTTTAATATCAATGCACCGTTGTGCTGAAAGCTTCAATATTTTCAACTCTCAAGCACCTGCAATGTTGCACGCTGAAGGAAATAAAATCCATAGATGTATATGCAATATATCTTCCATGGACTCCTCTTCCCGCCCTCCACCCCTCCCCTCAAAGAGCTTGTTGTTTGCTTGGTCAGAAAACGAGGGAACATGTTAATAATACGCACAGAAACGACGAAGCTTTTGGAATTCGTAGTTGAATGTTGAGAATTTTCGCTGTTCTGTGAAGAGTGAGTAGTTATTTTAAATGATTGAGCCCCAAGGTAGATCCGTATAACATTTGGTTGAAGCCTGAAGAATGAGGTAAAAGCTCCCAGTTCTCTTGGTAGCTGGCTTGGGATCTGCAATCAGTTTGCTTTTCAAAGCTCTTCCGCCTGACAAATTCCATTTTCAGAAAATTTCAGTTCTCTTGTGACTGCTTGCCTCCACACGTGGGCGCCTAAAGTCTTCAACTTGATAGAATGGAAGCTTGTGTCCGTATCTTGGTCTGCTGAAGTGTAACATGGTTGCTTGGTTAGATTCACAGCCTGTATCTGGTGGTTTGATTCACACTTTCTAATAAATATTTTCTCCAAAATACCCTTTAAATATATGGATGAGGTTTCTTATCCTCCGCTATCCATGGATGGGATTTCTTATCCTCTCTCTCTCTCTCTCTCTCAAAAATTGAAGGTTCCCAACAAGTCTTCAGTGAAAAATTCAGTACCCTTTTCCACACTCACTCTCCAATAGCAAATCCACATCTATGGAGAGTCTCATTGGTAACCAATGTCTTTCTCGTCTCAAAATCTCTGCCAACCTCACAATCCCTTCTTCTTCCTTCTTTTCCCATAATCAATTTCCAAACTTCAAAAGTCCCCATATCAATTATAAGCCCACCTTCACTTCATTTGCCATCCAAAATCAAGAAACGCAGAACCCACTTCAAGAAAACGCCACCGCCAACGCTGCCCAAGATGACGAGTCCTACGGCGAAGTTAGCAAGATCATTGGCAGCAGAGCCCTCGAAGGTGGCACCGGCATGGAGTACTTGATAGAATGGAAAGACGGCCATGCCCCTTCATGGGTACCATCAAATTACATCGCCAAAGATGTCGTTGCTGAGTACGAAACCCCATGGTGGAACGCAGCCAAAAAAGCCGACGAGCCAGCTCTCAGCCGAATTCTCAACGACGATGATGGACGTGATGTCGATGCTGTCGATAGTTACGGCCGCACTGCATTACTTTTCGTATCCGGTCTCGGCTCCGAAGCTTGTGTTAAACTCCTCGCCGAAGCTGGGGCAGCTTTGAACCACCAAGACAACAGTGGCGGCTTAACGGCGCTTCACATGGCAGCCGGATACGTGCAGCCGGGTGTGGTAAAGTTGTTAATCGATCTCGGGGCGGATCCTGAGGTGCAAGACGATCGAGGATTGACACCGTTAGATTTGGCTAAAGAAATTCTGAAAGTGACCCCAAAAGGCAACCCAATGCAATTTGCTAGAAGATTGGGGCTAGAAAATGTAATAAAAATTTTAAACGAGGAAATATTCGAGTACGCGGAGGTGCAGGAGATACTGGAGAAGAGAGGGAAGGGTGATAAAACGGAGTATTTGGTGAAATGGAAGGACGGTAGTGATAACGAGTGGGTAAAAGCCCAATTCATCGGCGAGGATTTAGTGAGGGATTTTGAGGCAGGACTAGAGTATGCTGTAGCAGAGGGAGTTATTGGTAAAAGAATTGGTGATGATGGGAAGAATGAATTTCTTGTAAAATGGACGGATATTGATGAGGCCACGTGGGAGCCTGAAGAGAATGTTGATCCTGATTTGATCAAGGAGTATGCAGAGGCCCAGTTAACCAAGAATGAGAATGGATCTTCTTGAATCCTAAGGTGTAGTTTTTGTGATTGAAACTTTTCAATGAAACGAATAGAACAGTTTCTTGATTTCTTTTTTGGCATGAAATCGACACTTGGCCTAATTTATCACATGCATGCATATGCTATTTTATTAGCTATATAAGTGATGTTGCACCAACTACGACTGCAATGAAAGGTACGTTAATTTCGTTTGATTACAGATTATTGGTTGTTTCAAAAGTCTGCCCAGCAAAGTATGAATGTCCTGTATGATGGTTATAATCCAAAAGAACCAATTAGGTCTCAATTAAAGCTCCAAAAACAAAGCCCTGCAATTTTGAGCCTTTAATGAAATATTACAGATGTAGGACAAACGCAATCTAAGCACATCCCCCTCTATAAACAATCTCAGATACAAGACAATAATTATTCAGCAGGATTTTTTGTACCATCAAAGCAAATTCCACTTGTGTTCCTATACCACCCAATTCACAAGATCATGGAACATTGAAAATAATCATAAATGAACTGAAAATGCTGCAGTAGAAAAGAGAGCAGAATTAGAAATTGAAAATAAGCAACCACCCACAATTCTTATGCACAACCCACCAACAGTATGGAATGCCGCATGCAGTTTCCTGCACTTTAAGCCTCATTTTCTGTAATCACTAAAACATGAAAGCTGCTACAGTAGCACAATTGAGTTGATAATAATTGGGTTGTAAGGGGAAATTTTGAATACTCACAATTTACAAATTTTTTTATGCTCTCTGAATTTTCTACCATAAAAAGAGGGCGGGCTCAGAAGAATGGGGCCCTTCCAATGAAGAGAGACTTTACAGAACATATAAGAAAGAAATGAGCCATCATCAGTGTTACCATAGCATATATTTCCATGCAAATAATTGCTAACATCTAGGCTAACCAAGCAGAAAATTGAACACATCACTCAAGGAGATGATCCCTTCAACACGCTTGCTACCAGCCTCCACAATCAAAAGTCTCCTTACACCTGAGAAGTATTGCAACTTCATTTAGTTAAAGTAAACAATAGATAAAAGGCTAAATTAATACTAGAAATACCAGGATTTGCCAATTGCTCCATCACTTTGTGTAGAGGATCGGATCCCAAACACATCTGACATCTCTGTCCATTGTAGAATCCATACGGTGAATTTGCATCTTGTCCCAATTGCAATGCCTAGTAGAATAGGGGCAGCAGACTGCTAGGGTGAGTTCTCTGTCATGCATACATGCTAATAATGAAATGAAATGATGTTATGGTTCTTGTTACTTCAATGTTATAAATGTTATCCTGACTTAATACTACCTTTCACATAAGGTGGTTTGTGCAGGCTCCGAGTAGGTTGGTTGAAGCCATTCATTCAAGAACCTCTGTACAATTGCAAGATACAAGGAAACAAATTTCTGAAAATTACCTGATGGATACTGATTTCATCAAGATGAATCTGTGCATAGGCTTTGTCTTTTGCCAAAGCAGTGATATCACTATCAAGAAATTAAGAAGGGTGTCACTGGCGTACCAGTACATCAATTAAACATGGTGGAAAAGAAAACAAAGAATTTACCTCCTTGAGTATATGTCTAAGAGTGAATCATTGTCATCTACAATTGGTATTGAACTTACTTCAGCTGCAAAAGACCACATAATAAGGTAAGCAAAATGTTGTATCACATCAGCGATAGAGAAAGAGAGAGAGTGAGAGAGCTATGAAAATATAATATTCCTTCTTGATGTGAATTACCCTGAACTAACAGAGATAGGGCATCACCAAGAGAAGCATTTGGTCGCAACATAGCAAATGGCTGTGCATTTGATTCCCCAATTTTTGGAACCCATGTACCTAGAGGAATTCTACAAATTGGTAGTTGAAGAACAGGCAAGGAGCTAGCAGAGTGCCTAAAGTGCCTGCATATACCTGGAATTAGGCCCATATGTTAGTTAACATGTCAAACAACCCCAAGCAAATAAACCAAGTAAGCTTACACTTTAGTATTCCTGAAAGAGAAGCAAGATGCAATAGCTGGGGAAATGAACCGTCTCGTGAAGAAGAATGAATAATGGGAATTGTCGATACTTTGTTTTGCAAAATTTTCAATGCAACATCTTTCAAGGAATCGTACGGCCCAGCCTGCATATTACAGGATCTGTTGATAATAATCTAGTGATTTTGTATATGACAGCTTGCAAGTACTAGATAAAAAGGACTGGCTACAGAAAGGCCTTTCTAAGTGATTTATTTCTCCCATCAAATCCACAAACGTAACTACAAATGTATGATATATCCTACCATATAAAGTGAGCAGTTCAGGACAAATGGACAATAATTATTGAAACCCGATGTCTCATTTATGTCCTTTAAAACAACATGCAAACCAAGTGCTTAAAAAAAATTCTAGAACTTCAGAATTAAGATGAACTATTAGTAATCTAGCAAACATTTTTACAACTCTAGAAATAGTTTATTTTGCAAAAGTTTGTAGACACTCACATGCATACGGTAATAATTTACATTCAAACTTCAAGACTTCGCCATGCAAGATGCAGAAAAATAATATAAAACAGGAGACGGATTCATTTGTTATTTAGACTAGCTTGGGAAGGAATCTTTGAGGCAACTTACATGTACAAGATGTTTAGGATGTGCTCTCCCATTGCCATCCATTTGTCTGCTAAGATGTAATTTTCCTTCCTTCCAAGCTGATATACTATGTGTCTCCAATTCTTCCTCCGTCAAGTTAGATCCATTATTCCCCAGCTGAAATTCATGGCTTTTATAAATGTCTACAACCTCCAGAGACACAAATGGGAACAAATACAACAGAAAGAAAGAAAAAAAAAAAACATTGATACTCCTACATAACTCTAGCTTCACATCTTGTAAGGAGTCAAGGACATGCAAGTCCAACAAGTGTTGATATGCAAGCATGAGGAGTAATTAGAACAAGCTAAGTTGCATCTGAATGCAAGAAAAAAGCTTTGATGATGAAATCATGAAAAATTTAGAAAGATAACTATTATTTATTCAACTTATTAACCACTCTTCCTTTGAGCTTGTGAACATAAACTGCATCATTTAGGTCTGTGGGGGCAAACCTTTTGAAGAATCTTTGCAAGTATGTATAATAAAAGATGATTTCTTCAGTGATCCTTCAAATGAAATTAAGACATGACATCTTATCCAAAAGAGAGCTACAGAGAGAGATGGTACCATAAACTACACTTTGATTGCCAAATAAAAATGAAAGTTTCATGAGGCAAATGGTTGAAAAATATCTTCTTTTTTTTTGCACTCTTTTTGGGAGAAATGTCTTTCTGATTATAGATATAAGCAGATAATATAATAGTCCATGTATGAGCACTGAAAACCTCAACAATCTTTCTAAGTTAAAATTACTACTTACCAAATTCTTCTAATTATCAACAAATTCTTTTTAAGATTATGAACAATAATTCTCCTTGAAAATCAATAGAATATGTTAGCACTGGAAAAGAATAGCAAAATACACACCTCCCTCAGAATCAAGATAAAGTCCAGTGCACTGAGAACTCCAACAAACTGGCCCTTTAGAAAGTCCCAAAGAGGAGCCATAGGGACACGCTGGAAGTATATTAAATCCAAAAATATGAAAAACAGAGACAATATCAGCAACATATACTTATGTTGCCAAAAAAAAATTGGAGAGCATTAAACAAGAAAAGTCATATATATATACAAGATTCTGAGGCACTTAAGGTTCATTTCATGTGAACAAGAAAATGCACTTTTTGCATGTTTTAGACTAATTTCTATCTATATAGAGTAGAGATTCACCTGTTCATGGAGAATATGGAATGCTTGCTTAACTGGTACATTAACATCCAAGGCAACAACCTACAACATTAATGCAATGAGAAAGAGATCAGCACTAAGAAGTAGTCGAACCCAAATGAACGACTATATACAATATAAATAGCTCCAAAGAAGGTAAAGCATTCAAACCTTGCCTGACTCAGGAAGCAGCTCATATGCAGTATGTGTGGCTAAGAATGCAGAAATACGGTGATGAGAAACCTGGAAATCAGCTTCTGACACCCTCGCGATTGCTTCCTGAGAAGCATCATCATATAATTTGGCCTAATTTTTATGGCAAAATAATATATATAGAGAAATAGATACATAACAACTACAATTGCAAAAGAACCCTTCCCTCATTTATTTCCCAATTTTAAGATCCTGAAAAATTCTGAAGCCCTATATCATTCCTTCTGTAAAATTCACATTTTAACTTCGCTGCTGTCCAGATATCAAGACCTTTCAATTGAAAACAGAAGTGTTCCTATGTCAATGCCAATTCTACTGCTCTTGCAATAACTAAAAACTTCAAATGGGAAGTCAGAAGCATGTTTAAGCAAGAAATTTGGAAGAGTCTTGACATCACTAGTCTTATTTTTTATTGCATCTCTAATTCTCTACTTTCTTGTTTCTGCCCCTCATTTTCCCTCTTTAAAAGTCCACATTCTACTGATATGATATCCTTGAAGTCATGGCACGTCTAGAGTGAATCATGTGTATATAGAGAAGGAACAAGATACTAGAAGTGATGAAAGTCATTGAAAGTATAATGACTTGCACATCTAAAAATAACTATTAATTAAACCTTGTTACAGTCTTACAGATATGAGAAACGAACAATACTTGGAAAATGATTATGAATACTCTGAAATCAGGATGATGAGATAATGGGGCTTGATGACTAGCTAAAAACTGAATTAGACTCTTACTGTACGTGAAAAGACATCATCCAGCTCCATATTAGATCCAGATGTCTCGAGATCAAAAACTGGAGGATCCATGTACAGTTCCCTTGGTACAAAAACAGTATTTACTACCCCATAATTCCCACTTACAGAACGTTGGTGCTCATCATGCCGCCATTGTCCGTCAACAAAAAATTTGTACTGCATTTAGATGGCAGAATGTGAATGTCAGGAATTAACATGTCTTTGTTGCATTAAACATCAATAAGAACACCAATGAGGAAATTTGAAAAGAAAAAACTAACAAGCATATCGAAATGTAATGCTTTTAACATTCAGTCTGCAACAATCCCACAGAAGTTAAAGAAAGTCCAATTTTCTGGCAGTCCAAACATAATGTGGGTCTGAAACAAGTTGGAATAATTAGAAACCTAATGTAAAGTTTATTTTTTCAAGATCAATGTTGGCTAATAACCATATATTTATAATCACCACAGATAATTCATGTGTATTAATAATCTGAACTTGAAAAAAACCGCTTACTGATATTAGTGATAACATCAATAATGACTGGTTATCGAATACATTGAGCATTTATGGCGCCAAAAGATAGTTTGTCAAAGGAACACTTTGAGAACTCGTGAGTCGGATTCCTAGACCATTTTAGTCTCTTTGCATAATATAATTTCTTTGTTGTTCAGTCCAAAGAAGAGCAAGAAGTTTCATAACGTGTGGCATCCTCAAAAACTAGACAATCAGTATTTTTCTTTATTCTTTTTCCCCCATTAGGGCATGGGGATTGAGGAGCTACTTTTATCTCTTAAAAATTGATGTGCAAGAATATATGGTTGTGGCAAATAAGAAGTTGCATTTCGCACTCTGTCCATGTGTCATCTTTAATAATCATTGATATTAACTGGGATATTGCATATAGATATAACATGATATACTAATAAAAACCAAGGTGCCAAATGTGCAATGAAAATATTTCAAATAATACCACTTACCATGACATTAAATACTCCTAGCTCTTAATAATGCATTGGCAATCTGAGTTGAGTATGAGAATAGTATCAAGCATAGCACCTAACTAACCTGGTGGTGTCCCGGTGTTAAGCTGCAAATAACTTGGAACACAGTCGGGCAACCCTCCATTGGAGACATAGGTATGTGTTCAGTCCAACTGTTCAGATAACAATCCCATTTAAAACAGCCATCAAACATCCAATCCACACTATTAAATAACTAAGAACTAGAAAAAAAAAAAATCATTTAAGTGTTCACTATTAATGAGAAATCAATCCTTGGAAGTAATTCAAAACCAGAAAAATTTGGTCAATCTAGTAACTCACCCAGTGAAAGAGAAACTGAGAAACACACTCCTCCCTCCGTAAGGCCACACAAAGCGCATAGGAACCACTCCAGCATTATCATGGGCAGTCGCTGCACCAGAACCAAACATTTCCCACCCAAAATAATTTATATAAATATGCTTGACAATGAATACCAATTATGCAAAACTCCTCAACTTGCCAAAACAGAATCTCCAAATCAACTGACCGTTATCATTTGCATTTCTCCAATTTGCTCACCCTCTTCAACAATAATAACTAGGCAATAATAAAACAATTCATAGGGATCCTCCACAGTCTAGCAGAGGACCCCTTGCTGCTCCCACATGCAGAGTCACCAAATCAAAGCCAAACCCTAAAAACACTAAAACTTATTAAAAGCCAAACACGTATCTGCAATCAACAAAAAAGTGTTGAATTCAAGCCCCAATTTCAAGAATTCTCAACATGCAACACCGACCAAACACAAATCAGCCAATTTCAACTCCTCATTATCAGCAATTCAAACCCAAATACCCAAAAGTCAATATTTCAAACAACAACGAAAATCCCACCAAAATCCAGTAGAACCTGAGTTGAAGATTTGATCCGGTCCAAGAGAAACCAGATTTTAGAGGTGACTCGAATCTAGAAACCCAAAACAAATAAACACTAGGCACATAATTGAGTGAGGAGAGAGTTGGGTTAGTCGTAATTTAATATTGAAGATGATAGAGAGAGAAAACCCTAATTGTAATAGAGGCGAGATTAAAGGGAAATTGACATTGTATTGCTGGATCTCAAAAGAGATTCTTTGTGGTTTCTTTTTCTTTTTTTTTTTCAGCGAAGAGAATCTGATGAATTAACAACAGAATCTTAAACAGAAAACACGCTACCAAAAAAATAAATTAAAAATTACTCATAATTTTTATCTATTTTATTTTTTTATATATTAAAAAATATTTTTTATTAATTTTTTAATCATATCAATTTTAAAAATATTAAATTTTATTCAATATTAAAAAATATTTTTAAAAAATTCTTTATAAATAAAATAAAATTATAATAATCAATTTATATATTATATAATATAAAAAAATAAACAGAAATATTGAAAAATTAAAAAAAAGTAAACAAAAATTATGAACCAATGAAATATTAATTAATTATCAAATTAATTAATTTTTTTATATTTAAAAAATACATTTAAGTAATCTTAATAATTTTAAATACTCTACTAAAAAGTTACAGCAGATAAATTTTAACACTTCTAAAGAAAAATATTATTATTGTTAATTTTGCATTGTTGTTATCTTTTTGCACACATTTTTACTATATACATTAATGTTAAAAAAAATTAAAGTTTAATGAGTATAATTTTTTAATTGAATTTTTAAAATTATGTATAATGTTTTGTGTATTTTTAAAAATATAAAAATTAATTGGTAAATTTGAGACTAAATGATAGTTTTCCTGAAAAAAGAAAGCATTACAAAAGGAAATTAAATGATTGTGGTAAAATCTAGGAATTACTGTTAATTCCGTACATGCATCTACGCACGTGTGTACATATGGAATTTAAACTCTTTTTATAATTGAATAGATTATTATAATTTTGAAATTTTGTACTAATAATTTCATCACTTTGCATTTTTTTTTGAGAGAAAAAAATATTGATATATTTAAAAAGACATATTGTCAAAATTAAAGTAAGATTAATAATATGAATTACAAAGGAAATTGAGAATTTGGAGTATTTTGAAAGCAAGAGAATGTATCGCCTTGTTTTGCCATCTCTATGAATGTGAAGAAAGGATATCGATATGAAAAGTTTAGAAAGTTTTTGAATATTTTTTATCAATCCTTAGATAATAAGAGAACTAATGTGATCAGTAGTAGCCTGAATTACCATCAAGGAATCACCTACCATCACAATGTCCTCTAAATTATGATTATGTGTCATACGAAGATTTTTTCGGTAAGTGAGACATTCTAAGACAAGACGGTCAGAAATATTTTCAAAAATCTTATAATGTCAAAACCATGGTTTCCCAATTGAATCTCTAGCAAGGATAGTTAAAGAATCTCTAGGTTTGTTATGATCAACCGCAGCATCAAAATTAATCTTGAAAGTATTTGGGGGAGGAGACCAATGAATAGGCATATTATCATAAAGGAAATGAGGAGAAAAGTGCACATCACGCTGCCTCGAAGCAATAGAGAAATCTTCATAGTGATTAAGGGCTATCCTAATAATATCTTGGACCTCTTAGTGATTATTTTGAAAAATAATAGCATTTTTGCTCTTCCAAATTTGCCAAAGAAGGAAAATAGCTATTTGTAAAAGTCCAACTCCTTCCGAATGAGATAAAATGTAATAGGATAATTCCTCCCAATAATCCTTAATACTCTATAACTCAAGGAGAATG
The DNA here is from genome assembly GCF_001659605.2 of Manihot esculenta. Lineage (NCBI taxonomy): Eukaryota > Viridiplantae > Streptophyta > Magnoliopsida > Malpighiales > Euphorbiaceae > Manihot > Manihot esculenta. The sequence continues at coordinate 35,979,668 of NC_035168.2, read as the reverse complement.
GAGCGAAAACGCAAGGGAGAGTTGATCCACACGGCTGCCGCTCTTGGACAAGAAAAGAACATATACTCTAAAGTTTCTCGCTCTCCACACCATCTGCAAGAAAAAGCCATTTGTGAAAATCTGCAATTAAGGAGGTCATTGCAAGGAAAACGTTCTTTAAGAAATAATCATAGAAAGATAGACAATTTAGAGGGCAAAGGTATTTTCCAAATATTTTTCCAAAAGGATATCAAATTGCTTGGGTTACTTGTGCTTGGATCTGTTGAAGAATATGGGCGTTGAAGTATATTCCATGCGACCCAGTAACTCGATTTAACAGAATAGTAACCTTGCCTGTTAAAATGTCATACCAATCTATCTTCTTGCATAAATATCGGAATAGGGATGGAGAGAATATTAAGAACATCTTCATCTGCGAAACTTTCCTCTAAGATCTGTTTCTTTTAAGAATATGAAGAGTGGTCAATTAATTACAATACCTAAATAATATTGTGGTTATGGCCATCTTTAGTGCTTAATTTAGAAGGAAAAGAGTTAGGAACCCAAAGGTCCTATTTGCACATAATGGAGTTACCATTTCCCACATTCCAACGTATACCTTCTTCAAGAACTTATCATCCCCACAAGATACTCTACCAGCCCTAAGATGGAGATCCTCCCCAGATTGGGTATTCATGAGAGTGGTGGAGTGAAAATACCTCCGTTTTAAGGACTCTAGCTAACAAGGAAAAAGGGTTTTGGATGATACGCCAGCCCTACTTTGCAAGAAGAGCCATATTGAAGCTATGAAGATCACAAAAATCCAAACCACCTTTGCTTTTAGGATTACACATAGATGACCAAGAGATCCAATGCATCTTTTTAGAGTCCCCCTCCTGCTCCCACTAAAAATTTAATATCAAAGAATTGAGCTTTTTGCAAAGAGAAGTGGAAAGTTTGAAACAAGACATAACATAAACAGGAATAGCCCAAAGCACTAATTTGAAAGAACTTCTTTGCCTCCTTTTGAGAGAAGTTGTTCCTTCCAACTAGCAGTCTTATTTGCTATTCTCTCCTTGCAAAGACAGAAAATTTGTCTTTTTGATTTAGGAATATCTGAAGGGAGACCAAGGAATTTATTGGGAACATCCAGCTTATTGATGTGCAAAATAGAGGAAATGCTTCGTATAACATCTGAAGGAGTATTTGGGCTAAAGCAGAGGCTGGACTTAGCCAAATTAATTGTTTGTCCACTCTTTGAAGCATAGGAATGCAAGATGTCTTTAATTTTCTCAACTTCTCTAGAAGTAGCTTTCGCATAGATGACTGAGTCATCTACGAAAAGCAAATGAGTAAGAGTAGGCTTAGATCTGGAAAGTTTAAGACCCTGCAGACCAGAATTCTGAATCATATGTGATAGCCCTTCTGCACAAAAGAGAAAAAGGTAAGGAGAGAGAAGATCCCCCTGTCTAATCCCTCTTGAAGGGTGGACGAAGCCTGACTTATAACCATTAATCTAAATCGAATAAGAAATTGTAGTAACACAGGCCATGATCCACCAAATCCAAGTCTCATGGAATTCGAAGCAGCGAAGCATATGTTCAAGATAAGGCCATTCCACGCACTCGTATGCCTTGCTAACATCCAATTTAACTACCATACCGTAATTCTTGTATTTTCGTCTCAACTTCAGGGAATGCATGACTTCATGGTTAATAAGAATATTATCAGAAATCAGTCTATTCTTCGTGAAAGCACTATGCTCCTTCCCTATGAGAGAATCCATAAAAGGTTGTAGGTGAGTAGTGAGGACTTTAGAAATGATTTTGTACAAAACTTTGCATAGTCCAATAGGCCTTAGATCACTCATGGTTCTGACTTGCTTGACTTTAGGGATAAGAGAGATGATATTGTGATTCATTCTTCGATCCATGATCCATGTTGTGAAAAACTGTTGCACAGCATTGCAAACATCAGTACCAATAATATGCCAATATTTTTGAAAAAAACAAACTTGTAAATCCATCTTCTCCAAGCACTTTAGAAGGGTGAATAGTAAAAGTTGCAGCTTTAATCTCATCTTATGAAATGGACTTAATCAAATGGGCATTCATTTCCTCCAAAACCCTTGAACAAAAACTAGTGGTGATACTATAAAGATTTCTTGGTCTCTGAGTGGAATAAATATCAGTAAAATAATTCAGAGCAATGGTTTGGATCTCCTTAAGAGAGGAATGCCAACGACATGAGGGATTCGTTAAGTCTGCAATAAAATTCCTTTTCCTTCTTTGGATTACTTTAGAATGGAAGAAAGAAGTATTTTGATCCCCAACTTTGAGCCAATTAATCCTAATTTATTGAGCCCAAAAGACTTCCTCATTCTGAATTTTTATAGCAAGTTCTTTTTTGATACAACGAATGCCCTTAGCGTCCCAAGAGGAGGATTATTTCACCATGGATAGCTCCGATTGGAGATGGTTAATTATGCTTCTCAAATTATGATGGCATGATCTATCCCACTCAACAATTGCTCGTCTACAAAATTTTAATTTTGAAATTATAGAGCTCATACCACAAGAATTGGACATTTGGTTCTAAGAGAAAGAAATTACTTGCTCGAAGTTAAGATGAGAAGACCATCTTCCATCATAGTGAAAGAGCCTCTTTGATTTAGGATTGTTTGGCTTTGAAGTGAGCAGGATTGGTCTGTGGTCAGATCCAATATCCTCAAGATGAAGCACTAGGCATCCGGATAGGCTAAGAACCAACTGTGAGAAAAGAGGCATCTGTCTATCCTTTTTTGGATATTATTTGAGCCAATTTTTCAATTATTCCATGTCAAAGGAGGCCCTATAAAATTAAGTTCAACAAGTTTAATTTGGTTAACAAAATCACGAAAAATAATAGTCTTGGAATCAATATAGAAATTGCCTTTCAACTTTTCATGACTATTCAAAATTGCATTAAAATCATCTAAGAAAAGGTGTACATCAGAGAGATTATTGGCATAGTTAATGACAAAATCAAATTGATCCTTCATGGAGGAGACATCACTATTAATATGCAAAAACGAAATGTCCCAAGGAAGTCTAGCTTGATCATCTTGCACAGTAGCATGAATCATGAAGTGCGTCCATTTAATCACTGTTACAGAGAGGTGAGACTTCCATGCTAAACAAAGACCTCCTACAATGCCAACTGGGTCAATCAAGATAAGATAAAAAAAAAACCACAATTGTTCATCCATTTTTTCATAGCTTTAGATTTTTTTTTGTCTCCATGAGGAAGACTATATTAAGGGAATTGGATCTACAAATCCCTTTGAAGTTATAAATTTTTAGGGAATTCCCCATGCCTTGACAATTCCAACTCAAAATATTTATCTAGATACTGGGGGCTATTTAGGGTTGGCTTCCTTCACCCTCAGAGTAGATGTCCCATCCACAACATCTTTCTTTGCTTCTATATAGTATAGTGAAACTTACTAGTTGGTCCCTCGGTTTTGAAAAATATATTAAAATATTTCTGACGTTTTAAAAAGACTACTAGTTAATCATTTTGTTAGTTTTAACCATTAAATATTGCAAAAAAATTTAAAATACCCCTTATATGGAGGAATTAATTAGTAAACTTTTTAAAAATTTGAGAAACTAACTAATAAGTTTTTCAAAATTATAGAAACTAAATAGTAAAATATTTAACGGCAAAATTAACGAAAGAACTAACTAGTAGACTTTTTAAAACATCGGGAATGTTTAATATATTTTTCAAACTCGAGGGACTAATTGATAGTTTTGTATGCCCATAGTATGTGGGGTAACTCTTCGGACCAGTTGCACTTAGCTTGGTCGAGTCTTTTCTTTAGTCCCAGTAGGATGATCTTGTTTGTCACCTTAGTCATACTATTAGTCTAGGGGCGATAGGCTGAGCTGAACCTTAAGTTAATTTTCTATTTCTTGCAGAAGTCTTTGAACCTAGAGCTTGCAAATTGAGTTTCATTATCGGTGAATACTATCTTTGGTATTTTGAATCGAGTGAATATGCTTTTACTGTCGAAGGAAATCGCTTGTTGGGTGGTGATGGACTGTATTGGCTCAGTCTCTGCCCACTTGTTGAAATGATCTACTGCCACGATAATAAACTTTCTTGACCCGATTGCCTTAGGGAATGGGCCGAGGATGTTTATTCTCCACAGAAAGAAAGGCCAAGGACTTCCAATGGCCGCTTGCATTTCTCCTGGGGTCCTTGAAATGTTTGCGTATACTTGGCATCTTTGACACCTCTGAATAAGTTGCTTCGTGTCTTCCATTATCATCGGTTAATAGTATCCTTGTCTAAATGCTTTCTAAGTGATTATTCGGCTCCTTCGTGGCTCCCGCAATCACCTTCATGGATATCCCTTAAGATTTTCTGGTCTTCCTTCTCGATGACACATTGCAACCACGAATGTATCGGTGAACTCCTATACAACCAACTATCAATTAGTGTGTATTTAGAGGACTTCCTTATTACCTATTTGGCTAATAATTCATCGACTGGAAGATCATCTTGTGTCAGAAATTTATATATTGGCATCATCTATGATTCCCTTTATTCTATGGGAAAGGACTCTTCTGCTTCCATTGCTGGATTGTGCAATTCTTCGAATTGAAAAGGTTGAGTCAAGTGTTGTTCACCTATCGCTGCCATCATGGCTAGAAGATCCGCCTCTTTGTTGTTGTCTCTGGCCACCTAGCAAAGTTCGCATCTACCTTGCCCATCTTTAATCCTATCCATTAGGGTCCGAACCTTCTCCGCATTTTTGATAAGATTCGATTCTTGGACTTTGAATTATCCCTGGTATTGATTAACCACTAATTGTGAGTCACTAAAAACAATGAATTTTTGTATACCTAATTCGTTGATGATTCTTAGGGCTATTATTACAGCCTCATATTCGACTATATTGTTAGTGGCATTGAAGGCGAGTTTGGCCGCATATCGAAACTTTATCCCTATCTGAGATTGGAGCAAGATCCTGATCCCTGAACCCCCAGCTCCACAAGCTCCATCTGCCCAGACCTTCCATTCCTCTATATTCTCCCCCAAGGACCCTGAAGGTTCTAACGGCGGAGTCATCTCTGCAAAACAGTTGGCTAGTACCTAGGCTTTCATGGCCTTCCTTGGAATATACCTGATATCGTAGGCTAACAGTATTACTGCCCAGATGGATAACTACCCTGACAACTCTAGTCTGTGCAGAACCTTTCACAAAAAGTAATATATTCTAACTTCTATGGTATGTGACTCGAAGTATGGTCGCAGTTTTGAGGCTGATATTAGTATTGCAAACGCCAACGTTTCAAGGGGAGGGTAGTTCAACTCTACTCCCATCAACACCTGGCTAGCATAGTATATTGAGCTTTGCTCCCCATTATTTTCACTAGCAAGTACCAAGGCATATTGTTCCATTTGTCACATACAGGTATAGAAATAAAAGTAGCGGAGGGGATGATAAGAAGGTTTTTAGACTTTCGAATGCCTCTACACACTCTTTTTCCCATTCAAACTTACATTTGCCTTTTAAAGCCTTAAAGAACGGGAGGCACATTTTGGCCGAGCATGATATGAAACGACCTAGGGCAATGACCCTTCCATTCAATCTTTGTATCTTATTAATGGTTTTGGGTGCTTTCATATTTTGGACGGCGTTGATCTTCTCAGCATTTGCCTCTATACCTCTTTTCGAGATTATATATCCCAAGAACTTCCCAGCTTTTACTTCGAATGTACATTTTTCAGGGTTCAACTTCATACCCACCTTGTCTAGGACACCAAAAACTTTTCGAATATCCTTTGGATGGACTTCTAAGGATCGACTCTTCACTACCATATCATTCACATATACCTCAACTGTTGATCCCATCATTTCCTTGAAGATTCCCAATATTTGTCACATACAGGTATAGAAATAAAACTTCGCCTTCAACGAGCGAGCTTAGCAGCGAAGGGGATGATAAGAAGGTTTTTAGACTTTCGAATGCCTTTGTACACTCTTTTCTCCATTCAAACTTACCTTTGCCTTTTAAAGCCTTAAAGAACGGGAGGTACCTTCTAGCCGAGTATGATATGAAACGACCCAGGGCAATGACCCTTCCATTCAATCTTTGTATCTCATTAATGGTTTTGGGTGCTTTCATATTTTGGACAGTGCTATTCTTCTCAGGGTTTGCCTCTATACCTCTTTCCGAGATTATATATCCCAAGAACTTCCCAACTTTTACTTCGAATGTACATTTTTTAGGGTTCAACTTTATACCCACCTTGTCCAGGACACCAAAAACTTTTCGAATATCCTCTAGATGGTCTTCTAAGGATCGACTCTTCACTACCATATCATCCACATATACCTCAACTGTTGATCCCACCATTTCCTTGAAGATTCCCAACATTTGTCACATACAGGTATAGAAATAAAATTTCGCCTTCAACGGGTGAGCTTAGCAGCGGAGGGGATGATAAGAAGGTTTTTAGACCTTCGAATGCCTCTACACACTCTTTTCCCCATTCAAACTTACCTTTGCCTTTTAAAGCCTTAAAGAACGGGAGACACCTTCTGGCCAAGTATGATATGAAACTACCCAGGGCAATGACCCTTCTATTCAACCTTTGTATCTCATTAATGGTTTTGGGTGCTTTCATATTTTGGACGACACTGATCTTCTCAGGGTTTTCCTCTATACCTCTTTCCGAGATTATATATCCCAAGAACTTCCCAGCTTTTACTTCGAATGTACATTTTTCAGGGTTCAACTTCATACCCACCTTGTCCAAGACACTAAAAACTTTTTGAATATCCTCTCGATGGTCTTCTAAGGATCGACTCTTCACTACCATATCATCCACATATACCTCAACTGTTGATCCCACCATTTTCTTGAAGATTCCTGACACCAACCTCTGGTACGTTGCCCCTGTGTTTTTCAATCCAAAAAGCATTACTTTGTAACAGTAAACTCCTTCATCTGTTATGAATGCAATCTTCTCTGCGTCTTCGGTATCCATCATGATTTGGTGGTATCCTAAAATGATATCAAGGAAGGAGACCACTGCATGCCTTGAGGTTGAGTCCACTAATCTATCAATGAACGGCAATAGGTAAGGGCTTTTTGCCAAATTAGGGGTGGGAGATCTTTTATTTCTAAATTTGGGGTTGGAGAAGAATTATTTATGGATTTAGGGTTAGACTGCCAGGTGGCAGCCAAAAAGAGTATCTGGCGCCTATTTGAAAAGCGCCAGAGCCTGGCGTCATTCTAAATGGCTCCAGGCCATTATTTATTTATTTATTTTTTTAAGAATGGCCTGGCGCCATTTGTAAGTGGCGCCAGGTCATTATTTATTTTATTTATTTATTTATTAAAATATTATAATTATATTAATTAATTAATATATGAGTGTATGAATATTTAAAATTATAAAAATTAAATTTATTTTTATTGGACAGCTATTATGTAGCCGTACATAATCACATAATAATGATTATTTATTTTATTTATTTATTTATTGAAATATCATAATAATAATAATTAATTAATATATGAGTGTATGAATATTTAAAATTATAAAAATTAAATTTATTTTTATTGGACTGCTATTATCTAGTCGTACATAATCACAGAATAATGTTAATGTCCTAATATTTTGGAGAGTTATGAAATATATATTATTATATGATTTGATAACCATCACACTTCTCTCACTCTAGGGGAGGCTAAACCCGAAAAAGTGAAATAGACCCAAGGTCTCAGAAACTCACTTCATTTAGCCGGTCCAGCATCTTCGATCCTGATCTAGACACGGAGGCAGATCGGACCGCCCACGAGTCCGGGTCCAGCATGAGGAGTCCAATCCGGTGATGTGACTTGAAGAAAGACCGCAAATCCAGTCAATTCACAGCCCTGCCCGCATGTGCTCCGGAAATTAAATGGCTGTATGGCGTGAAGAGGGGTCCTGACGCTTCTGTGCATACGGACCTGGATGACAGGAAACACTGTAGCAGATATACCGTTAGACGTCACTAACGGACAAAAAAAAAAGATAAAAGGGAAGAAATACCTTCTTTCCAAACTTACATGATTGTTGTAAATCCCCTTATTCTGAATTTCAAAGTATCATGATTAAATATATAAAAGATTACTGGTACTATTTAATTACAGTATTATTATATTAATCTATTAAAATATTATATAAAAAATTTATTATAATAAAAAAATATAATATAAATAAAATTATTAAATTAACATTATATAAAAATAATATATTAATTAATTAATATAATTATAATATTTTAATAATTAATATTATCATAAAATTAATATTATTCTCTGGTCATTTACCACTGCACAAACCAATCTAATAAAAATAAATTTAATTTTTATAATTTTAAATATTCATATTAATTAATTTATATATTTTTTTATTAATTATTTAATTAAGTGTTTTTTATATATATTTAATAACATATAAATAAATTTATAATTAGTATTTAATTATAATATTATTATAAAAATATATTAAAATTAACAAAATTTATTATAAAAAATTTATTATAATAAAAAAATATAATATAAATATAATTACTAAATTAATATAATATAAAAATAATATATTAATTAATTACTATAATTATAATATTTTAATAATTAATAAAATAAAAAAAATCATAGTCTGGCACCACTCAAAATGACGTCAGACTATTTTTAAAAATTAAAAAAATAAATAATGGTCTGGCGCCATTTATAGTAGCGCCAGACCATTTTTAAAAATAATAAATAAATAAATAATGGCCTGGCGCCATTTAAAATGGTGCCAAACTCTGGCGCCTATCAAATATGCGCCAGATACTCTTTTCGGTTGCCACCTGACAGTCCAACCCCAAATCCACAAATAATTCTTCTCCAACCCTAAATGCACAAATAAAAGATCTTTCATCCCTAATTTGGTAAAAAGTCCAATAGGTAATGATCTTTTGGACATATTTTGTTTAGGTCAGTGAAATCCACGTACATCCTTCAATTTCCGTTAGCTTTCTTTACTAGGACTGCATTAGCCAGCCATGTGAGATACTGGACTTCCTTTATCAACCCTGCATTTAGAAGTTTATCAACCTCCTTTTTGATCACCTGCTACCTTTTTGGTGTGAACTTTCTTTTCTTCTGTTGGATCAGTTTGACAATCTTATCAATAGTTAACTTATGGGTAATAAGAGTCGGGTCCACACCCGTTACATCTTTTAAAAACCAAGCGAAAGTGGTTACTCGACTCTTCAGTAACTCTATTAAGTGAACCTTTATTTTCCCAATTAATATAGTGTCCAACCGCACTTTTTGCTCCTTTCTTACTTGGACCTCCTCTACCGGATCCGCGGATTCTGGCTTTACACAAGATTTCGGCTTCTCCAATAAGTCGATGGACATGGTTGCTTTTTTGAGTTTTTTGCATGGTATCTATAATCTTCTTTGCGATCCTCGGATTACCTCGGACCACTGCTATTCTCCCGAGAGATGGAATCTTAAGGCACATAGCACCCATATTAATAACGATACCGTGACAATTCAAGACCAGATGACCGAGTATCACGTTGTATGCAAATGGAATATCTACCACCGCAAACTTTGCATATAACTCTTACCTATACTTTTCGTCTCTAAGTACCAGAGAAAGGTTGATGGTGCCCAGTACTGCCACGTTCTTATCTCTAAACCCTAATAAAGGATAAGAAACTCTGACAAGGCTATTTTTATCCGATCCTAACTTGTTAAAAATATTTAAGATAAGAAGGTTAACAGAACTACCTATATCCACCAGTACCCTTCTTACCTCATAATAGTTTAGAAGGATCTTGATGACTAGCGGGTCGTTTTGGAAGAATTTGATCGCGTTATCTGTTGGGTCGAACCTTACCTCTTGCTTGGTCCATGGTTCTTGATGGACAGATAGGACATCTTCTGCTACCCGCTTATTTTTTCCTTTACCCTTGTTAGGTCCTCCGGTGATGACATGTACAATTCTGGCCATTTCTAAGAACGGGGAAGAAAAGTTCCTTCTTTAGAGAGAGAAAAGGAACGAGAGCCAGTTGTTAACACAAATGATCAGAGAGAATCCAATGGTTTTCTAGCAACGAAACCAAATGATATAGCTGAGATTAGATTGATGACATGGCTGGAACAATACTGAGATATATTTGGCTAGAACTTGCAAGAAAGAAAATGTGAGGTGATGGTGGATGCTTACGGCAACCACTATAACGCTCAAGTCAGTAGCTTAGAGCTTGAGTGGTATTAGAGATAGTGTATCTTTACCTTTAGGATTGTTCTTCTTTTATACTATAAGAAAATGGAAATAAATATAATGTTTTCTAAAAATTCAGCGATGATGTGGCCGGCTACTCGATAATGGATATTGCCAGCTAATAAGTTGGTAATCTCGCGATTTCTAGTAAAATGGAAATGTGCCTGATAATGGTAATTCCGTGCCAAAACTCGGCCTATTAGAGAGAGAGCGAGTCATGACAATAATAAAGTATCTGGGTCTCCCTCTACTCAGGTGAGACTGTATTTTCCACTTGTCAGATCCTTGTCACGTGACTTCTATTTAGTGGTGACAACTCATAACTTATTTTAAGCGAATATTATGTGATGACCGCTGGATTTCTCCACCCCGGTCTGGGGCCAAGTCCACTGTAACGACCCGAAAATCGGACCGCTACCGGCGCTAGGATCCGGGTCGACTTAAGGCCGCCAGGACCCGTAGCAAGCCAAACATACATCCTGGAAACCTGTATAATCCCATACATGATCAACAACATGCATAAAAAATTAACTTTTCCTTAAAGGCATCCAACTCAACCTGAACATACATGTACATAGTCCTGATCATAATCGTGATCCCTCTATGGGATCTCATCAATGCCCCAACGGGCGATACAACATGAGATGAGTTGGCTTAAACATAAACATCAAATATCTAAGACCATGCATCAAAAGGGATTACAATACTCATAGGGTCAAGCACATCTATAACCTCAATATACCTCATTACATACATACTGTAATCTCTTACGTTACATCATAATACAAATGTCATGTCCACCATCTAACTATTACATACACATACTTCAAAACTCTGGCTAACCTCCTGGTCTACCCTGTACCTGCACATCTGGGGTTAGGGGAGAGGGGTGAGCTACAAAGCCCAGTGAGCAGAATAATGAAAACATATATTTAAAAATCTCATGCCATTATGTAATGCAACACATCACAACAAATCACATCTCGGATGGTATTGTCACCAATAGTCCTTTACATAGTCCAACTGTGCCGGGACGTAGAATGGGTACAACCGGTCTTTCCCTTATCATAACATATCATAATATACCAATGTGCCAGGGACGTAGAATGGGTACAACCGGTCTTTCCCTTATCATAACATATCATAACATACCAATGTGCCAAGGATGTAATACCCGGCTAGACTCCGGTATCGGAATTCCTACCGTCCGGTGGAATCTCGGATGTCGGAAACCTCTAGAAGGGTAAAACCATGTTTTATGAAATGTTTTTAATGTATTTTATGTTTTTAAGCAAAAAGGAAATTGAGTTTTTTGAATGAAAAAGACCAAAGGAGGCTTTGCCAGGTTCGGCCGCCGAAAGTGAGGTTCGGCCGCCGAACATGGTGGGGTTTTGGGAGCGCTTTAGGCCTCCGAAAGCCTTGTTTGAAAGACTCAAGGTTCGGCCGCCGAACCTCATGTTCGGCCGCCGAACATGCATGAGATGTGGGGGCACGTTAGGCCGCCGAAAGGTGACAGAACCTGCCCTATAAAGGACCCCGTGACCGAAACAGGCGAGGTTTTCTCTCCCATTTCGGCCGACGGTAAGCTTTAGCCCTCTTATGGTCATTTTGAGTGTTTTCCCTCAAATCCTTTAGATCTTAACAAGTTACATCTTGTTTTTGAAGAGTTTTAAAGTTTAAGCAAGTTTTGGAGCTTTGAGGTTCAAGAACTCGAATCTCCCCATCTTCGAGCTAGGATCGTTTCTCTCTCGATCTTCAAGAGGTAAGAGCTGATCTCTAGTTCTATATGTGTTTTAAGTAAGTTTTATGCAAGTTTTTGGGGTAGAAATGCATGAGTAGGCTTGATGGGTTTTTATGAAAAATCCATGGTTTTAATGTGTGTTTAAGTGCAATGTGGCTTGCTTGTGTGTTGTAGTTGGGGTTTAAGCTTGTTGGAGACCCCTAGGAGCTTGTATGCTTGAGTATGTTTGTTGTAGAATAGGTTTATGCATGATTGGTTGTGTAGGGGGTTGTTTTGGGCATGAAGAACCAAGTTTCTGCCCTTTGGCAGAAACCAGGTTCGGCAGCCGAAGGTACTTTCGGCCGCCGAACCAGCTTGGGAGGCAGCTTTAGGCTGCCGAAGCCTGCCCCCGAAAGTTTGAGTTTCGGCTCTGTCCGAGACTTTCGGCCGCCGAAGGTGCCGCCGAACATGCATGAGTTTCGTCTCTGTCTGGGAGTTTCGGCCGCCGAAGGTGCCGCCGAACCTGCCTGACTTTCGACTCTGGAGGGACTTTCGGCCGCCGAAGGTGCCGCCGAAAGTGCCCTTCCCAGCCTTTTCTTGCATGTTTTCTAGGGATGTTATGAGGTGTTTTTAGGAGGTTTTTGGGGGTATGTTTAGAGTTATGTTCTTGTTGTTTGGTGCCTCATTTGAGTCCACCTGTGTAGGTTCGGACCCGAGGACCCGAGACCCCCGGTTGTGAGATAGTCTTTCAGAGTCCGTCGTTAAAGCTTCGGTCACCAGGTGAGTGGGATCTTTCCCTAAGTTTTTAAGTAATGAATAAATGAACAAATGAATGAATCTGATAGCATACTCATGCATCATTAGTGCCATGCGATGTTTCAGGATGTTTGCATTAGAAATTCACGAATATGTTGCATTGCATAATTTGATGTTGATGTGGATGGTTATTGGGTGATCCATAGTCCTCTAATGTTATGTTATGATGATATGTTATGGAAGACCAGTGAGGCCCATTCTACGCCCCTGGCACTATGTAAGAGAAAGACCAGCGAGGCCCATTCTACGCCCCTGGCACTTTGGAGTGTTATGTTATGTATGTTATGTAAGAGAAAGACCAGTGAGGCCCATTCTACGCCCCTGGCACTTGGAGATGTGAGGACTAATGGTGACAATACCATTCTTTATGTGATTAAATGTGATGTGTTGCATTTCATGAAAGCATGTAAAGTAAAAGTCATGTTATTTAATGTTATTAATAAAATGAATAATAATATACCTAAAAAGTGTGGAATTAAAGCAAATGTCAAAAAAAAAAATGGAGAATAAAATACCTAAAAATGGAGGAATTAATATCATGTTTTTACCTTTGCTCACTGGGCTTTTTAGCTCACCCCTCTCCCCTAACCCCAGTCTTGCAGGTGCAGAGTAGATAGAGGAGTCAGCAAGAGTAAGAGAAGTCTCTGTAATAGCATAGAAGTGGACATGGTTTAGTTGTAATGTAAAAGTATGTTATGTAATGTAATGTAAGTTTTATAGTGTGCTTGACTAGAGTCTGTTGTAATCCCTTAAATACATGAGATAAATGTTTTATGATGTTTATGTAACCCAAGCCTGCTATATGATATGTACCCCATTGGAGTAATTGTTGAGAACTCCACTGAGGGGTTTATGTTATGTTTATGCATGCACAGGCTAGGCTGGGTAAAGAAATGTGTGAATGAAAGAAAAGTTTAAATTTTTATGTATGTTTTGGTTCATGTATGGGATTGAACAGGTTCACAGGATGTATGTTTGGCTTGCTACGGGTTCCGGCGGCCTTAAGCCGACCTGGATCCTAGCGCCGGTAGCGGTCCGGTTTCCGGGTCGTTACAGAATGGTATCAGAGCCCTAGGTTCATATGGTCGGACCTAGAGTGTCGGGCTCATAGATGTGATAGAACGGTCAAGCACAATAGGAAATCATGTCCACTAGGATAGGATGTAGAGTCCTGTCTTGCATGAAAGTATGATATGCCTTGTTCTGTGATATGTATATGATGTGGGTTCATGTGTTTCCACATGAACCATTTGATACTAATGTTTTGTTATCTGTGTTGTTTTTCAGTAAACAGAATGCGAGGAACTCGTCGATCAGCTAGATTGACTAGAGTACCACCGGAGGATGAGGGCACGAGCGCCCGTCCTCCAGCATTGCCAAGGGCAATGTCAAGCAGGTCCAACAGAGACAGAACAGTGAGGGACCCTAGAAGGTCTCTGGATCTGGGTAGAAGCAGATCAGTAAGGGGGACAGTTCAGGAAAGGATGTCAGTTGATGAAGAAGTAGAGATGGATGTGGAGCAGAGGAGGGATGGTAACCTTGGTGTAAACATGCCAGAAGAGGGCATGGGTGAGTCACAGGGAGGCACTCAGGCCTCGGGGTTTGTTCCACCACCCCAGTACCCACCTTTTTCACCATACCCCGGGTATTCGATGGGAAGTACATCGGATTACCCCAGTTTTAATCCTTACCCTTCTCACATGCCATATCCACCTTTCTACCCACAGTATCCACAGTACCCTATGTACCCACCTCCATCCTTCCATCCAGGCACAGCAAACCCTATCCCAGGGGATGTCGCTCCACCACCAGCAGAACCCACAGTTCCAGAAACCCAAAGACCTCAACCTACCTCATCTGGTGGGAGCAAGGCCAAGATGACCGACTATATGAAGTTGGGTGCTCCCCAGTTTGATACCGGTGATGATCCGTTTGTGTACCTGGAGAAGGTCAGAACAATTACAGATGAGATAGGTGCTGATGATAGTAGAGCCATTCAGATGGCTGGTTTCACCCTGAAATGCAAAAAGGCCCGTGAGTGGTTCAAGGGCTATGTGAAACCAAGGGTGGACAGTCTTTCATGGGAGGAGTTTGCGAATGAGTTCGCAGGATGGGCTTTCCCTGACAGTTCAAGGGAGCTGAAGATGATTGAGTTTGAACAGCTGAAACAGACAGATGAGATGGGTGTCGATGAGTACACCGATAGATTCTTAGAGTTGTTGCCGTTTGCTGGGCAACATCTGGACACAGATTCGAAGAAGTCGAGGAGGTATACCATGAGGCTCAATTCCAGGTATTCCTCTTTGATTCAGTCAGCCGATAGAGAAAGTTTCCATGCCATTATAGACATGGCCAGGAGAATGGAGGCTAGTGCCGTAATAGAGGGAAAAGTCAAGCAGTCAGTGGCACAACCTTCTGGTTCTAAGACCCCAGGTGGGGGAAGGATAGATCCTTCATCCTTGAGTTCAACCAGTAAGAAGTGGAGCAGTACCACTAAGAAACCAAAGAAGAATAAGTTCTGGAGCAAGATCAAGTCAGGTCTGGGACTAGGAAGTGGCTCAAGCTCTGGTGCTGATAATGCAGTATGTGCAAGGTGTGGTAAGCTACACAGAGGGGTATGCCGTTTTGGGACAACAGCCTGCTACAGGTGTGGGCAGGAGGGACACATGTCCATGGAGTGTCCTAGAGCAGTTCCTATGGCACGACCCCAGCAGACTACTTCAGGTAGTGTGGCACAGCCAGCAGCTTCAGCCGCGACACAGGCCAGTGGCAGAGGCCGAGGGAGAGGGTCAGCCTCTTCTTCATCAGCTTACAGAGGGGAAGGTCCGTCAGCTCCAGCACGGATCTTCACTATGACACAGCAGGAGGCAAACGCATCCAACACCGTGGTGTCAGGTAATATCATCATTGGTTGTTCAGATGCTTATGCCTTAATGGACCCGGGTGCATCCCATTCTTTTGTTTCTCCGAGAGCGGTCGAGAGGTTGGGTTTGATGGTCTCTGGGTTAGAGTGTCCCCTATGGGTCAGTGGACCCAAGTGTGACCCGTCAGTGGCAGAGTCAGTCTGCCAGTACAGTCCAGTTTTCATAGAGGGAAGATGCCTATCCGCCGACCTAGTGGTTCTAGACTTGACAGATTTTGACGTCATTCTAGGGATGGATTGGCTATCTACCCATGGTGCTACCTTGGATTGCAGAGACAAGGTAGTTAAATTCAGATGTCAGGATGGGTCAGAGGTTGTCTTTAGAGGAGACAGGGGGAGTACACCTAGAGGTTTGATATCAGCCCTACAGGCTCGTAGGCTGCTCAGGAGGGGTTGTCAGGGTTATCTAGCTCATGTGAGAGAGCTAGACAGAGATGTCAGAGAGCCCGCCTCAGTGCCTGTGGTTAGAGAGTTCTTAGATGTCTTCCCAGACGAACTGCCAGGTTTACCGCCTCCTAGGGAGATAGAGTTCGAAATAGAATTGATGCCAGGAACCAGACCAATCTCTATCCCTCCCTACAGGATGGCGCCAGCAGAGCTGAAAGAGCTTAAAGAACAGTTGCAAGAGCTGGTAGACAAGGGTTTCATCCGACCGAGTACCTCACCTTGGGGTGCTCCAGTGTTGTTCGTGAAAAAGAAGGATGGATCCCTTAGACTTTGTATCGACTACAGACAGTTGAACAAAGTCACTACCAAGAACAAGTACCCGTTGCCTAGGATCGATGATCTATTCGACCAGCTATCAGGAGCAGGTTGTTTCTCCAAAATAGATCTGAGATCTGGGTACCATCAGCTGAGGATCAGAGATGAGGATGTGCCGAAGACAGCTTTCAGAACCAGATATGGGCACTATGAGTTCCTAGTGATGCCGTTCGGGTTAACAAACGCCCCTGCAGCATTCATGGATCTCATGAACAGAGTATTTAGCCAATACCTGGATCACTTCGTTATTGTCTTCATAGATGATATCTTAGTGTATTCCAGGAATGCAGAAGAGCATGCCCATCATCTGCGGTTGGTCTTGCAGACTTTGAGGGAACATGGCTTGTATGCCAAGTTCTCTAAATGTGAGTTCTGGCTGAGGAGCATTTCGTTCTTGGGGCATGTAGTGTCAGAGAATGGTATTGAGGTGGACCCCAAGAAGACAGAAACTGTGGCTAACTGGCCTAGACCCACTTCAGTGACAGAGATTAGAAGTTTCTTGGGTTTGGTTGGTTACTACAGGAGGTTCGTTCAGGACTTCTCAAAGATAGCAGCTCCTCTGACCAGGTTAACCAGGAAGAATCAGAAATTTCTGTGGACCGACCAGTGCGAAGAGAGTTTTGAAGAGCTTAAGAAGAGGTTGACTTCAGCACCAGTTTTAGCTCTGCCATCTAGTGATGAGGACTTTACAGTCTTTTGTGATGCATCCCGTGTGGGACTGGGTTGTGTACTGATGCAGAATGAGAGGGTGATTGCTTATGCTTCTAGGCAGCTGAAGAAGCATGAGTTGAATTACCCCACACATGACCTTGAGATGGCAGCAGTAATCTTTGCACTCAAGATGTGGAGGCACTACCTCTATGGGGTAAAATGTGAGATCTTTACAGATCATAAGAGCCTGCAGCACATCCTGAGTCAAAGAGATTTGAATTTGAGACAAAGAAGGTGGGTAGAACTGCTCAGTGACTACGATTGCAAAATCCAGTATCATCCGGGTAAGGCTAATGTAGTAGCTGATGCCTTAAGCCGGAAATCACTCGGCAGTCTATCCCACATCACGGCAGAACGAAGACCAGTAGTAAAGGAGTTCTACAAGCTCATCGAAGAAGGGCTACAGTTGGAGTTGTCGGGTACAGGTGCCTTGTTGGCTCAGATGAAAGTGACACCCGTGTTCCTTGAGCAAGTTGCTCAGAAACAGCATGAGGACCCCGAGTTAGTGAAGATTGCCAGGACTGTTCAGTCAGGCAATGATAGTGAGTTCAGATTCGACAGTAAGGGGATTCTCCGCTATGGGAGTCGATTATGTGTACCAGACGACATAGGGCTAAAAGGAGACATTATGAGAGAGGCTCATAATGCAAGATACAGCATTCACCCCGGAGCCACCAAGATGTATCAAGATTTGAAGAAAGTTTATTGGTGGCCAGCAATGAAGAATGAAGTGGCACAGTTCGTGTCAGCCTGCGAAGTGTGTCAGAGGGTGAAGCTGGAACATCAGAAGCCAGCTGGAATGCTTAACCCGCTACCTATTCCAGAATGGAAATGGGAAAATATAGCTATGGACTTCGTAGTAGGGTTACCGGCGGCGTCCAACAGAGTGGACTCCATATGGGTGATTGTGGACAGACTCACCAAATCTGCTCACTTCATTCCTGTCAGGAGTGGCTATTCTGTGGACAAGTTGGCGCAGGTGTATGTGGACGAGATCGTCAGACTGTATGGGGTTCCCGTTTCGATAGTGTCAGATAGAGGGCCCCAGTTCACCTCCAGGTTTTGGCGGAGTCTGCAGAATGCCATGGGTACTAGGTTGGATTTCAGTACTGCCTTCCACCCCCAGACTGATGGACAGTCAGAAAGAACCATCCAGACTATCGAGGATATGCTCAGAATGTGTGTGCTGGACTTTGGCGGTTCTTGGAGGCAGCATCTACCTTTGGTGGAGTTTGCCTACAATAACAGTCATCATGCTAGCATCGGGATGGCTCCATATGAAGCTTTGTACGGAAGGAAGTGCAGATCACCTGTTTGCTGGGAGGAAGTTGGAGAGAAGGCCTTGGCAGGGCCTGAGCTAGTAGAGATTACCAGCAGGGTGGTACCCATAATCAGAGAAAGAATCAAGACTGCTGCAAGCAGACAGAGGAGTTATGCAGACATCCGCAGAAGGCAGTTAGAGTTTCAGGAGGGGGATCTGGTATTGCTTAAGGTGTCTCCAATGAAGGGAGTGGTTCGCTTCGGGAAGAAAGGTAAACTAGCCCCACGATACATCGGACCCTTTGAAATCTTGCAAAAGATTGGGAATGTGTCGTACAGGCTAGATTTACCTGCTTCAATGGCAAGAATCCATCCGGTTTTCCATGTTTCGATGTTGAGGAAGTTTGTGTCAGATCCGAGCAAGGTTCTTAGTGAGCCTGATGTGGAGGTCCAAGAGGATCTCACCTATGTTGAACAGCCAGTACGGATCATAGACACGCAGATCAGAAAGTTAAGAAACAAGGAAATCCCGATGGTGAAAGTCCTGTGGAACCACCACAACTTGGAAGAATGCACTTGGGAGACACGGGAGTCTATGCTCCAGCAGTACCCTCAGCTCTTTTAAGGTTAGATCCCTATGTGTTGATGTGCTTAGTATGTATGTTATATGTTTGCCTTGTTATGTGTTGTTTGGTGAACATTCGGGGACGAATGTTCTTAAGGGGGGAAGAATGTAATACCCGGCTAGACTCCGGTATCGGAATTCCTACCGTCCGGTGGAATCTCGGATGTCGGAAACCTCTAGAAGGGTAAAACCATGTTTTATGAAATGTTTTTAATGTATTTTATGTTTTTAAGCAAAAAGGAAATTGAGTTTTTTGAATGAAAAAGACCAAAGGAGGCTTTGCCAGGTTCGGCCGCCGAAAGTGAGGTTCGGCCGCCGAACATGGTGGGGTTTTGGGAGCGCTTTAGGCCTCCGAAAGCCTTGTTTGAAAGACTCAAGGTTCGGCCGCCGAACATGCATGAGATGTGGGGGCACGTTAGGCCGCCGAAAGGTGACAGAACCTGCCCTATAAAGGACCCCGTGACCGAAACAGGCGAGGTTTTCTCTCCCATTTCGGTCGACAGTAAGCTTTAGCCCTCCTATGGTCATTTTGAGTGTTTTCCCTCAAATCCTTTAGATCTTAACAAGTTACATCTTGTTTTTGAAGAGTTTTAAAGTTTAAGCAAGTTTTGGAGCTTTGAGGTTCAAGAACTCGAATCTCCCCATCTTCGAGCTAGGATCGTTTCTCTCTCGATCTTCAAGAGGTAAGAGCTGATCTCTAGTTCTATATGTGTTTTAAGTAAGTTTTATGCAAGTTTTTGGGGTAGAAATGCATGAGTAGGCTTGATGGGTTTTTATGAAAAATCCATGGTTTTAATGTGTGTTTAAGTGCAATGTGGCTTGCTTGTGTGTTGTAGTTGGGGTTTAAGCTTGTTGGAGACCCCTAGGAGCTTGTATGCTTGAGTATGTTTGTTGTAGAATAGGTTTATGCATGATTGGTTGTGTAGGGGGTTGTTTTGGGCATGAAGAACCAAGTTTCTGCCCTTTGGCAGAAACCAGGTTCGGCAGCCGAAGGTACTTTCGGCCGCCGAACCAGCTTGGGAGGCAGCTTTAGGCTGCCGAAGCCTGCCCCCGAAAGTTTGAGTTTCGGCTCTGTCCGAGACTTTCGGCCGCCGAAGGTGCCGCCGAACATGCATGAGTTTCGTCTCTGTCTGGGAGTTTCGGCCGCCGAAGGTGCCGCCGAACCTGCCTGACTTTCGGCTCTGGAGGGACTTTCGGCCGCCGAAGGTGCCGCCGAAAGTGCCCTTCCCAGCCTTTTCTTGCATGTTTTCTAGGGATATTATGAGGTGTTTTTAGGAGGTTTTTGGGGGTATGTTTAGAGTTATGTTCTTGTTGTTTGGTGCCTCATTTGAGTCCACCTGTGTAGGTTCGGACCCGAGGACCCGAGACCCCCGGTTGTGAGATAGTCTTTCAGAGTCCGTCGTTAAAGCTTCGGTCACCAGGTGAGTGGGATCTTTCCCTAAGTTTTTAAGTAATGAATAAATGAACAAATGAATGAATCTGATAGCATACTCATGCATCATTAATGCCATGCGATGTTTCAGGATGTTTGCATTAGAAATTCACGAATATGTTGCATTGCATAATTTGATGTTGATGTGGATGGTTATTGGGTGATCCATAGTCCTCTAATGTTATGTTATGATGATATGTTATGGAAGACCAGTGAGGCCCATTCTACGCCCCTGGCACTATGTAAGAGAAAGACCAGCGAGGCCCATTCTACGCCCCTGGCACTTTGGAGTGTTATGTTATGTATGTTATGTAAGAGAAAGACCAGTGAAGCCCATTCTACGCCCCTGGCACTTGGAGATGTGAGGACTAATGGTGACAATACCATTCTTTATGTGATTAAATGTGATGTGTTGCATTTCATGAAAGCATGTAAAGTAAAAGTCATGTTATTTAATGTTATTAATAAAATGAATAATAATATACCTAAAAAGTGTGGAATTAAAGCAAATGTCAAAAAAAAAAATGGAGAATAAAATACCTAAAAATGGAGGAATTAATATCATGTTTTTACCTTTGCTCACTGGGCTTTTTAGCTCACCCCTCTCCCCTAACCCCAGTCTTGCAGGTGCAGAGTAGATAGAGGAGTCAGCAAGAGTAAGAGAAGTCTCTGTAATAGCATAGAAGTGGACATGGTTTAGTTGTAATGTAAAAGTATGTTATGTAATGTAATGTAAGTTTTATAGTGTGCTTGACTAGAGTCTGTTGTAATCCCTTAAATACATGAGATAAATGTTTTATGATGTTTATGTAACCCAAGCCTGCTATATGATATGTACCCCATTGGAGTAATTGTTGAGAACTCCACTGAGGGGTTTATGTTATGTTTATGCATGCACAGGCTAGGCTGGGTAAAGAAATGTGTGAATGAAAGAAAAGTTTAAATTTTTATGTATGTTTTGGTTCATGTATGGGATTGAACAGGTTCACAGGATGTATGTTTGGCTTGCTACGGGTTCCGGCGGCCTTAAGCCGACCTGGATCTTAGCGCCGGTAGCGGTCCGGTTTCCGGGTCGTTACAAGGGATGTAGAATGGGTACAACCTGGACTTTCTCTTACATCGTGCCAGGGACGTAGAATGGGTACAACCTGGACTTCCATACCATATCTCATGCCGTAGCATCATCATATCATATGAGGACTAAAGGGTCATCCAATAACCAATCCACATCAACATCATAAATGCAATGCAACATATTCGTGAATACTAATGCAAACAACCTACTATATCTCATGGCATTCATGATGTATGGATCATGCTCAAAATTCATGTTTCATTTATTTTAAAACTTAAGGTTTATTCCACTCACCTCTGGCTAGCTCTGACAAACTCTGTAGCAGCTGGCTCACTGCTGGGGTCCTCGGTTCCTCGGGTCCGAACCTACACAGGTGGACTCCAATGAGGGACCAAACATACATGAACATAACTCTAACATACTCCCCAAAAACCCCCTAAAACATCCTGAAAACATCACATAAAAACATGCAAGAAATGGCTGGACAGGGCACTTTCGGCGGCAGGTTCGGCGGCCGAAAGTCCCTCCAGAGCCGAAAGTCAGGCAGGTTCGGCGGCACCTTCGGCGGCCGAAACTCCTAGACAGAGGCGAAACTCATGCATGTTCGGCGGCACCTTCGGCGGCCGAAAGTCCCAGACAGAGACGAAAGCCTCTTTTCGGGGGCAACTTCGGCAGCCGAAAGGCCTGCCTCCCCAGCCATGTTCGGCGGCCGAAAGCTCCTTCGGCTGCCGAACCTGGTTTCTGCCAAAGGGCAGAAACTTGGCTCCCTTATGCATTTTTGCCTCCAAACTCACCAATCATGCATAAACTTGTTCTAAAACATGCATACAAGTTCCTAGGGGCCTCAAACAACATATACCCCAACTACAACACTTCAAACATACTCAAACATGCCACATTGTTCACAAATCACATAAAACCTAACATTTGCTTAAAAACTCATACAACCCTATACATGCCATTCTACCCCATAAAACAACTTAAAACTTACTTAAAACACATAAGGAGCTTAAGATCGGCTCTTACCTCTTGAAGATCGAGAGGGAGACGACCTAAACTTGGAGATCCACGAAAATGAGCTCCTGAGTTCCCAAAGCTCCAAAACTTGTTTCAAAAGTTCAAAACCTTCAATGCAAGCTTAAAACTCAAGAAAAAATGGTGGGGATTTGAAGGAAGAACACTAGATCTGGGGAGAGGGAGGTCGGAAGCTAGCTGTGGCCGAAAATGGGAGAAAGCTCGCCCATTTTGGCTAAGTGCCCCTTTTATAGTGGCTGGCCAGACCACGTTCGGGGGCCGAAAGTGCCTCCGCATGCATGCCATGTTCGGCGGCCGAACTTGACTTTCGGCGGCCGAACCTGGACTTCCCTCACTCATGCTTTCGGGGGCCTAACGTGCCTCCAAAACGCATGCATATTCGGCGGCCGAACTTGACTTTCGGCGGCCAAACCTGGGTTTTCCTCCAAAGACTTTTCATGCAAAAACTCATTAAATCTTCATACTTAAAACCATGAAATACCTTAAAACATTTTATGAAAACATGTTTCTACCCCACTAGAGGCTGCCGACATCCGAGATTCCACCGGACGGTAGGAATTCCGATACCGGAGTCTAGCCGGGTATTACATTCTCCCCCCCTTAAGAACATTCGTCCCCGAATGTACCTCAACTAGCACACATAGCATGGCATAAAACATAACATACATATATAGCACATCAACACATAGGGATCTAACCTTAAAAGAGATGAGGGTACTGCTGGAGCATAGACTCCCGTGTCTCCCACGTGCATTCTTCCAAGTTGTGGTGGTTCCACAGGACTTTCACCATCGGGATTTCCTTGTTTCTTAACTTTCTGATCTGGGTGTCTATGATCCGTACTGGCTGTTCAACATAGGTGAGATCCTCTTGGACCTCCACATCAGGCTCACTAAGAACCTTGCTCGGATCTGACACAAACTTCCTCAACATGGAAACATGGAAAACCGGATGGATTCTTTCCATTGAAGCAGGTAAATCCAGCTTGTACGACACATTCCCAATCTTTTGCAAGATTTCAAAAGGTCCGATGTATCGTGGGGCTAGTTTACCCTTCTTCCCGAAGCGAACCACTCCCTTCATTGGAGACACCTTGAGCAATACCAGATCCCCCTCCTGAAATTCTAACTGTCTCCTGCGGACGTCTGCATAGCTCTTCTGTCTGCTTGCAGCAGTCTTGATTCTCTCTCTGATTATGGGTACCACCCTGCTGGTAATCTCTACTAACTCAGGCCCTGCCAAGGCCTTTTCTCCAACTTCCTCCCAGCAAACAGGTGATCTGCACTTCCTTCCGTACAAAGCTTCATATGGAGCCATCCCGATGCTAGCATGATGGCTGTTATTGTAGGCAAACTCCACCAAAGGTAGATGTTGCCTCCAAGAACCGCCAAAGTCCAGCACACACATTCTAAGCATATCCTCGATAGTCTGGATGGTCCTTTCGGACTGTCCGTCCGTCTGGGGGTGGAAGGCAGTACTGAAATCCAACCTAGTACCCATGGCGTTCTGCAGACTCCGTCAAAACCTGGAGGTGAACTGGGGCCCTCTATCTGACACTATAGAAATAGGAACCCCATGCAGCCTGACGATCTCATCAACATACACCTGCGCCAACTTGTCCACAGAGTAGCCACTCCTGACAGGAATGAAGTGAGCAGATTTGGTGAGTCTGTCCACAATCACCCATATGGAGTCCACTCTGTTGGACGCTGCTGGTAACCCTACTACGAAGTCCATAGCTATATTTTCCCATTTCCATTCTGGAATAGGTAGCGGGTTAAGCATTCCAGCCGGCTTCTGATGTTCCAGCTTCACCCTCTGACACACTTCGCAGGCTGACACAAACTGTGCCACTTCTTTCTTCATCGCTGGCCACCAATAAACTTTCTTCAAATCTTGATACATCTTGGTGGCTCCGGGGTGAATGCTGTATCTTGCATTATGAGCCTCTCTCATAATGTCTCCTTTTATCCCTATGTCATCTGGTACACATAGTCTGCTCCCATAGCGGAGGATCCCCTTACTGTCGAATCTGAACTCACTATCATTGCCTGACTGAACAGTCCTGGCAACCTTTACTAACTCTGGGTCTTCATGCTGTTTCTGAGCCACCTGCTCCAGAAACACGGGTGCCACTCTCATCTGGGCCACCAAGGCACCTGTACCAGACAACTCCATCTGTAGACCTTCCTCAATAAGCTTGTAGAACTCCTTCACTACTGGCCTCCTCTCTGCCGATATGTGGGATAAACTGCCTAGTGACTTCCGGCTTAGGGTGTCTGCCACGACATTCGCCTTACCCGGATGATACTGAATCTTGCAATCATAGTCACTCAGCAGTTCTACCCATCTCCTCTGTCTCAAATTCAAATCTCTTTGACTCAGGATGTACTGCAGGCTCTTATGATCTGTAAAGATCTCACATTTAACCCCATAGAGGTAGTGCCTCCACATCTTGAGTGCAAAGATTACTGCTGCCATCTCAAGGTCATGTGTGGGGTAATTCAACTCATGCTTCTTTAGCTGCCTCGAAGCATAAGCAATCACCCTCTCATTTTGCATCAGTACACAACCCAGTCCCACACGGGACGCATCACAAAAGACTGTAAAGTCCTCATCACTAGATGGCAGAGCTAAAACTGGCGCTGAAGTCAACCTCTTCTTAAGCTCTTCAAAACTCTCTTCGCACTGGTCGGTCCACAGAAACTTCTGATTCTTCCTGGTTAACCTGGTCAGAGGAGCTGCTATCTTAGAGAAGTCCTGAACGAACCTCCTGTAGTAACCTGCCAAACCCAAGAAACTTCTAATCTCTGTCGCTGAAGTGGGTCTAGGCCAGTTAGCCACAGTTTCTGTCTTCTTGGGGTCTACCTCTATCCCATTCTCTGACACTACATGCCCCAAGAACGAAATGCTCCTCAGCCAGAACTCACATTTAGAGAACTTGGCATACAAGCCATGTTCCCTCAAGGTCTGCAAGACCAACCGCAGATGATGGGCATGCTCCTCTGCATTCCTGGAATACACTAAGATATCATCTATGAAGACAATAACAAAGCGATCCAGGTATTGGCTAAATACTCTGTTCATGAGATCCATGAATGCTGCAGGGGCGTTGGTCAACCCGAACGGCATTACAAGGAACTCAAAATGTCCATATCTGGTCCTGAAAGCTGTCTTCGGCACATCTTCATCTCTTATCCTCAACTGATGGTACCCCGATCTCAGATCTATTTTGGAGAAACAACCCGCTCCTGCTAGCTGGTCGAATAGATCATCGATCCTTGGCAGAGGGTACCTATTCTTGGTAGTGACTTTGTTCAACTGCCTGTAGTCGATACAAAGTCTAAGGGATCCATCCTTCTTTCTCACAAACAATACTGGAGCACCCTAAGGCGAGGTACTCTGTCGGATGAAACCCTTTTCTACCAGCTCTTGCAATTGCTCTTTCAACTCCTTTAACTCGGCTGGAGCCATCCTGTAGGGAGGGATATAGATCGGTCTAGTTCCAGGCACCAACTCTATCTCGAACTCTATCTCCCTAGCAGGTGGTAAACCTGGAAGCTCATCTGGAAAAACATCCTGAAACTCTCTGACAACTGGCACAGAGGCCGGCTCCCTGACCTGACTGTCTATGTAATACCCGGCTCGTTCAGGCATCAGAATTCCTACCGTCCGGTGGAATTTCTGGTAGTGGACCTTCTTTGAAGGGTAGAGCAAGGGTAAAGGAAAGTGTTTTAAGTATTTTAATGGTTTTAAATGAAATAGGAATGAGTTTTGCAGAGAAAAGGCTTTGGAGACAAAGGCCAGGTTCGGCCCCCGAATGTAAGTTCGGCCGCCGAAAGTGCTCAATGTTCGGCTTCCGAAGTTCATGTTCGGCCCCCGAACGTTGCATGGTTTTGCATGCAGGTTTGGCAGCCGAAGGTGAGTCGGTCAGCCCTCTATATCAGCGCCTCCAGTCGGTGAAATGGATAAGGGTTGCCTTCTTTTCACTTCCTGAGGTGAGGCCACCTCTCCTGTGACTCTTCTGCAAGCTTTAATCAGCTTATGCAAAGGGTTTGGTCATTTGCAAAGGATTTGAACATTTTTGAGAGAAAAGAAGAGTTGTGAGGGTTTGAAGCTTTGGAGGAGGAGTTGCTGAGTTGGCTGTTCCTCTTCTGTTTTTAAGAGGTAAGTGAAGTCTTACACTTGTTTTAATGAGTTTATAACAGCTTTTAAAGAGGTTAAGGGTAGAGTTTGCATGATTAGGGGTAAAGTGAGTTTTGGAGATGTTTTGGTGTTTGTATATGTGTTATAGTTGCTGTTTTGTTGGGGTGAATAGATAGTGTTGGACCCCTTTGAGCAGATACCAAAGTATATGCAAGTTGAGGAGTTGAGTATGCATGATTGTGTAGAGTTGGTGCTTGGCAGGAGATGGTTGTGCACGAAGCTGAGTTCTGGATGAACTCAGGTTCGGCCGCCGAGGGGAAGATTCGGCCGTCGAACCCCTTGAAGAGGTAGTTTCGGCTGCCTAAGGTTGCCTCCGAAAGAATGGACTTTCGGATCTGTCCTGCACGTTCGGCCGCCGAAGGTGCCGCCGAAAGTGTCCTGCCTAGCTTTTCCTTTGCATGTTTTATGTGATTGTTTTATGAACTTTTAGAGGGGTTTTGGGAAGTTGTTTAAGAGTTAGTCAGAGTATGTTTGACACCTCAATCGAGTCCTTTTGATTCAGGATTGGACCCGACAGTTCAGGGAGGTCGTCAGGGTTAGCAGTTGCAGAGTCAATCAGGTTTCTGCTTGAGGAGCAGAGGTGAGTAGAACTAAACGTACTCTTTTATTACAAAACATAATGCTTTAGCATAGTTCATGCATCATGAATGCTATGATATGTATTAAGGTGATTGCATTAGAATCACGAATATGAAGCATTGCATATTATGTGATCAGAGATTAGGTGGACCCAGGCGACTCCAATAGCCTAAGCTTCGGCTCCTGTCATTGTGTCAGGTCAGTTGGGCAAGTACACGTTGGAATGCCCTGTGTAGCTCCTTTGGAGGGGCCAGTGTTGACAGAGGGTACTTTTGGGGTCATGTCTACCTTAGTGGGGATTGGACCAAGGCGACTTCAATAGCCCGTCGAGGGAGTTTTGGGGTCATGTCTAATCCGAGATATATTGAGATGGTTGTTTTGTGATGCATTTTCATATATAGTGCGTATGAATGAACTGTTTTCAGTGTTTCTACTCACTGGGCTTTAGTAGCTCATCCCTTTCCCTTAATCCCAGTTTTGCAGGTTCAGAGTAGCTGGGAAGGGCAGAAGCAACAGAGTTATGCTTTAGCTTGCATGTGTAATAGTACAGTGTGGACATGATGTAATGTAATTAAAGAGATAGATGTAAAAGTGATGTAATAGTTAATCAGTTAATGTATAAATGTGCTAGAATGTGCTTATGCCTATTGTCTAGTGTATGATAATCCCTAGTGTATGCATGTATCCTGTTTTACAGTTTCTTAATGAGCAATGAGTCAAACCAGGCTTAGCAGATGTTGTGTTTCGAAAACCCAGTGAATTATAACTGTGAGGGAAGACAGGGATTAATTCCTTTGACCCAAGACCAGTGCATAGGGAAGACCAGGTTTGATTCCTGTGATCCATAGAGAGGCCATTAGAGAAGACCAGGTTTGATTCCTGTGACTCTATGGTAGCCAAGTTAACTTATGATATGCTGACCCTTACAGAGTGGGTTCTATGCTGCAGAGCGCATAGGGCATGGAGGTTACTTGGTAGCGCATCACTGGTGTATTATAGATAGCCCGAAGGCTAGTTCAGATTAGTATATCTGAGCATTTTGGTTCATATGATTGGACCTACAGAGAGTGTTTTAAAGGTTAATTCTGGTCGTTTTGAAAGTAAAGTTTTAACAGTTAGTAGTCCAGTCGGATCATGTATGGGATTTTAGCAGGTACACAGAGTTTAAGAGAGGCTTACTACGGGTCTAGGCGGCCTTAAGCCGATCTGGATCCTAGTGCCGAACGGTTCGGGCCGTTACTAGAGGGGTATCGGTTTTCCGGGCTGTTACAGGTGGTATCAGAGCATAGGGCCTCCTAAGTACGGTGTGTTGAGCATGTTTGTTCAAGGATTAGAGATCCCACATCGGAAAGAGGTTGCTTTTAAGTCATAGTCAGGCAAAGCACAATAAGTAAAAGCATGTCCACTAAGATAGGAAGTTGTTTGCATGCTAATGTGAAATGCCCATGTATATAAACATGTGAAGTAATGTTAGGTATGTATGCATGTATAATTGTAAGTTCCTGTGTTTCATATGACCTCTATGTTTGCTAATGTTTGCTCTTATGTGTTGTTCTTCAGGAGAGCTAGAGGAGAGTTAGAAGAGTGGTAAGATGAGTAGATCTGTGGAGTCTGCTCCGTCTGAGGGATCTTTTGATGACAATAGAGAAGGAATGAATCTAGAAAGAGCGTCAGAAAACAAGAGAGAGATAGAAGCGGATGTTCAACGAAAAGATGTAGGTGTACAAGTGAATATGGATGATGAATCTTTAGGTTTTGATCAGACCAAGGATTCTAGGATAGGAGAGAATGATCCTTCCTTATGGAGTACAGCTTCCTGGAAAGGAGTGAAGTGGGGGAAAACTCCTAAGAAAAAGGGTAGAGGCCTTAAGGGGACAAAGAAAAGGAAATTCGGGAATAGCAGTGTTGGTCCAAGTTCTGACATAGGCAAGCCACAATGTTTGAGGTGTGGTAGATTGCATAAGGGAATCTGTCTGGCAGGAACAACAGGATGTTATAGGTGTGGTCAGAAGGGGCATGTGATTCGTGAGTGTCGTAGGATGCCTTGGATGGTTCGGTCCCAGCGGTCTTTTTCAAGTAGAAAGGCTCAGCAGGGAATAGCCCCATCAGATCCAGTGATGCCAGGTATGCTCTTTTTGAGAGTTTTGATGTATATCTTTGTTTTGTGGATCCTAGTAGGATTGAAAGGAACATAATGTAATAGAGTGACATGTGTAGAGTAAAAGTAAAAGAGATAGAGAGTAAGAGAAAAGTTAATCGCTAAAGGAAAGTAAATCGGAAAAGAGTGAAAGAAGAGCGTTGCGTTAAGATCATAATGTTTCAGGTTTCTTTAAACCCAAGCATAGTGAGATTTGTTTTCTCAAAACAGAGTAAGTAAGTAAGTTAAAAGCAAAAGGAAAAGTGAGATAGATCAGAGTTAGAGGAAAAGAAAAGGAAAGTAAGATCAGAAAAAGGTTAGAGTTAGTCTGGGAATAGGCGGTAGTTGAGACAAGGAAAAAGGGGTAACTTTTTCTGAGGATTCCCGAGGGAAGTTCCATTTGCTGGATCTTCATCCTGACTCAGTAAGAGGTTGCCACAGCAAACACGGTGACGTCAGGTACGTTCACTTGAAAGTGTTTGGATGTGTATGCTAGTGTTCTGGACCCCAGTGTTTCGCTTTCCTTGTTGTTGTGAGCCGTTGATAGATTGGGTTTGATGACTTCTGGGCTTAGAGTGTTTTCCTTGGGTCAGTGGACCTGAGAGTGTGATCCAGCTGGTGCAAAGTCAGTCAGTTCAATTCAGCGTTAGTGGTGAGTAGATGCGATCCAGCTGACCTTTTGGTTCTAGATTGGACTGTGTGATGTCATTCTAGGGCGGATTGATGCATTACTCATGGTACTACCTGTGTCGTCAGAGACAAGGTAGGAGAGTTTATAGTTGAAGATGGATCAGAGTAGTCCTTTTAGGGGGACAGAGTATAGCTGCCTAGAAGTTGATGTCAGCCCTGCAGGCTCATAGTTTTCA
This sequence comes from Manihot esculenta, assembly GCF_001659605.2. Taxonomy (NCBI): domain Eukaryota; kingdom Viridiplantae; phylum Streptophyta; class Magnoliopsida; order Malpighiales; family Euphorbiaceae; genus Manihot; species Manihot esculenta. The sequence goes on along the minus strand of NC_035168.2, from coordinate 35,949,213 downwards.
GGAAAGGTTATCTGAGGGTTGTTTTAGCTCTTGTGAGCAAGTTTGTCAGGACAGGGAATCAGCCTCAGTGCCTTTTCTAGTGAGTTCTAGATGTTTCCCAGGCAGGCTGTCAGGTCTACCATCTGTCAGGGAGGTAGAGTTGGGAATGAGAATGGTCTCTGGACGCGGAACCATTGCTTCCTTTCCTTTCCCTACAGAATGGTACCTGCAAAGCGAGCTACGAGTGATCCGCATAAGTGGAAAGTTGGGGTAGATAAGGTTTTATCTGACTTAGTACTTCACCCTGGTATATTCCAGAATTGGTGTGGGAAACGAAAGATGAATCCGTAAGGTTTTGATCTACTAGAACAGTAAAATAGTGAGTTTAAGCTGGTAAGTAAGTACCAAGTTGTCCTAGTTACGGTTGTTGATCTCTTAGCTGTTCTGATAAAAGCTGATTATGGTTTTGGTGTGATCAGAGTGTTGGATATCACCAGATGAGAGTTAGCAAAAGATAAAGAGAAAAAGGAATAAGGATCAGAGTAGCGCAGCGAAAGCTGTGGAGTTTAGATCTTGTTTGTTCTTGTTTGTTGTAACATTCGAGGACGAATGTGTTTTTAAGGGGGGAAGAATGTAATACCCGGCTCGTTCAGGCATCGGAATTCCTACCGTCCGGTGGAATTTCTGGTAGTGGACCTTCTTTGAAGGGTAGAGCAAGGGTAAAGGAAAGTGTTTTAAGTATTTTAATGGTTTTAAATGAAATAGGAATGAGTTTTGCAGAGAAAAGGCTTTGGAGACAAAGGCCAGGTTCGGCCCCCGAATGTAAGTTCGGCCGCCGAAAGTGCTCAATGTTCGGCTTCCGAAGTTCATGTTCGGCCCCCGAACGTTGCATGGTTTCGCATGCAGGTTTGGCAGCCGAAGGTGAGTCGGTCAGCCCTCTATATCAGCGCCTCCAGTCGGTGAAATGGATAAGGGTTGCCTTCTTTTCACTTCCTGAGGTGAGGCCACGTCTCCTGTGACTCTTCTGCAAGCTTTAATCAGCTTATGCAGAGGGTTTGGTCATTTGCAAAGGATTTGAACGTTTTTGAGAGAAAAGAAGAGTTGTGAGGGTTTGAAGCTTTGGAGGAGGAGTTGCTGAGTTGGCTGTTCCTCTTCTGTTTTTAAGAGGTAAGTGAAGTCTTACACTTGTTTTAATGAGTTTATAACAGCTTTTAAAGAGGTTAAGGGTAGAGTTTGCATGATTAGGGGTAAAGTGAGTTTTGGAGATGTTTTGGTGTTTGTATATGTGTTATAGTTGCTGTTTTGTTGGGGTGAATAGATAGTGTTGGACCCCTTTGAGCAGATACCAAAGTATATGCAAGTTGAGGAGTTGAGTATGCATGATTGTGTAGAGTTGGTGCTTGGCAGGAGATGGTTGTGCACGAAGCTGAGTTCTGGATGAACTCAGGTTCGGCCGCCGAAGGGAAGATTCGGCCGCCGAACCCCTTGAAGAGGTAGTTTCGGCTGCCTAAGGTTGCCTCCGAAAGAATGGACTTTCGGATCTGTCCTGCACGTTCGGCCGCCGAAGGTGCCGCCGAAAGTGTCCTGCCTAGCTTTTCCTTTGCATGTTTTATGTGATTGTTTTATGAACTTTTAGAGGGGTTTTGGGAAGTTATTTAAGAGTTAGTCAGAGTATGTTTGACACCTCAATCGAGTTCTTTTGATTCAGGATTGGACCCGACAGTTCAGGGAGGTCGTCAGGGTTAGCAGTTGCAGAGTCAATCAGGTTTCTGCTTGAGGAGCAGAGGTGAGTAGAACTAAACGTACTCTTTTATTACAAAACATAATGCTTTAGCATAGTTCATGCATCATGAATGCTATGATATGTATTAAGGTGATTGCATTAGAATCACGAATATGAAGCATTGCATATTATGTGATCAGAGATTAGGTGGACCCAGGCGACTCCAATAGCCTAAGCTTCGGCTCCTGTCATTGTGTCAGGTCAGTTGGGCAAGTACACGTTGGAATGCCCTGTGTAGCTCCTTTGGAGGGGCCAGTGTTGACAGAGGATACTTTTGGGGTCATGTCTACCTTAGTGGGGATTGGACCAAGGCGACTTCAATAGCCCGTCGAGGGAGTTTTGGGGTCATGTCTAATCCGAGATATATTGAGATGGTTGTTTTGTGATGCATTTTCATATATAGTGCGTATGAATGAACTGTTTTCAGTGTTTCTACTCACTGGGCTTTAGTAGCTCATCCCTTTCCCTTAATCCCAGTTTTGCAGGTTCAGAGTAGCTGGGAAGGGCAGAAGCAACAGAGTTATGCTTTAGCTTGCATGTGTAATAGTACAGTGTGGACATGATGTAATGTAATTAAAGAGATAGATGTAAAAGTGATGTAATAGTTAATCAGTTAATGTATAAATGTGCTAGAATGTGCTTATGCCTATTGTCTAGTGTATGATAATCCCTAGTGTATGCATGTATCCTGTTTTACAGTTTCTTAATGAGCAATGAGTCAAACCAGGCTTAGCAGATGTTGTGTTTCGAAAACCCAGTGAATTATAACTGTGAGGGAAGACAGGGATTAATTCCTTTGACCCAAGACCAGTGCATAGGGAAGACCAGGTTTGATTCCTGTGATCCATAGAGAGGCCATTAGAGAAGACCAGGTTTGATTCCTGTGACTCTATGGTAGCCAAGTTAACTTATGATATGCTGACCCTTACAGAGTGGGTTCTATGCTGCAGAGCGCATAGGGCATGGAGGTTACTTGGTAGCGCATCACTGGTGTATTATAGATAGCCCGAAGGCTAGTTCAGATTAGTATATCTGAGCATTTTGGTTCATATGATTGGACCTACAGAGAGTGTTTTAAAGGTTAAGTCTGGTCGTTTTGAAAGTAAAGTTTTAACAGTTAGTAGTCCAGTCGGATCATGTATGGGATTTTAGCAGGTACACAGAGTTTAAGAGAGGCTTACTACGGGTCTAGGCGGCCTTAAGCCGATCTGGATCCTAGTGCCGAACGGTTCGGGCCGTTACTAGAGGGGTATCGGTTTTCCGGGCTGTTACAGTCTAGCTCTCTCACATGAGCTAAGTACCCCTGACATCCCTTCCTAAGCAACCTACGAGCCTGAAGGGCTGATATCAGACCTCTAGGTGTGCCCCTCTTGTCTCCTCTGAAGACGACCTCTGACCCGTTCTGATCTCTGAACTTGACTACCTTGTCCCTGCAGTCCAAGGTAGCACCATGAGTAGATAGCCAATCCATCCCTAGAATGACGTCAAAGTCTGTCAAATCTAGAACCACAAGGTCGGCGGAGAGGCATCTTCCCTCAATAAAAACTGGACTGAACTGGCAGACTGACACTGCCACTGACAGGTCACACTTGGGTCCACTGACCCATAGGGGACACTCTAACCCAGAGACTATCAGACCCAACCTCTCAACGGCTCTCGGAGCAATAAAAGAATGAGATGCACCCGGGTCCATTAATGCATACACATCAGAACACCCAATGACGAGATTACCTGACACCACGGTGTTGGATGTGTTAGCCTCCTGCTGAGTCATGGTGAAGATCCTGGCTGGAGCTGATGGACCTTCACCTCGGGAACCAGAAGAAGAGGCTGCTCCTCTCCCTCTACCTCTGCCACTGCCCTGAGTCGTGGCTGGAACTGCTGGCTGTGCCACACTACCAGAAGCTGTCTGCTGGGGCTGACCCATAAAAGGCGCTCTAGGACAATCCCGAGCCATGTGTCCCTCCTGTCCACATCTGAAACATGTGTTAGTCCCAGCTCGACACACTCCCCTGTGTGGTCTTCCACATCTCTGGCATTCTGTACCATCTGAGCCTGAGCTCGAGCCACCGCCAAATCCCAGACCGGATTTCAACTTGCTCCAAAACTTATTCTTCTTCGGCTTCCTGGTGGTGTTATCCCACCTCTTCTTTCCTGAGCTCTGAGAAGAGAACCCTGGTCCTCCTCTGCCTGGGGTCTTAACCCCTGAAGGCTGGGTCACTGACTGCCTCACTGACCCCTCAACTATAGCACTTGCTTCCATTCTTCGAGTCATATCTACCACAGTGTGGAAACTTTCTCTCTCAGCTGACTGAACCAACGAGGAGTACCTGGAATGCAGCTTCATAACATACTTCTTGGCTTTCTTCGTATCTGTATCTAGAGCTTGCCCTGAAAAAGGCAATAGCTCTAAGAATTTATCCGTGAACTCCTCTACACCCATGTGCTCTGACTGCCTCAGTTGCTCAAACTCAATCATCTTCAGTTCTCTGGAACTGTCTGGAAAAGCCCATCCAGCGAACTCATTCGCAAATTCTTCCCATGTCATACCGTCTAGTCTCGGGTCCACATAACACTTGAACCATTCCCGTGCCTTCTTGCACTTTAAGGTGAACCCTGCCATCTGAATGGCCCTGCTGTCACTTGCCCCTAGCTCATCAGTTATTGTCTTCACTACTCTCAGATACTCAAAGGGGTCATCCCCTGACTTGTATTTGGGAGCATCTAGCTTGAGGTAATCTGTCATCTTTACCTTGCTCCCATCAACTGAGCTAGGTCTAGGAGGTTGAGTAACTGGGGCTGCTGGTTCTGTAGGTGGTGGAGGTGGAGGTGCAGCATTCCCCGAGGTGGGGTTTGCCGGGTTTGGGTAGAAGGGTGAGGGTGGATAAGCTGGGTAATGTGTGTAAGGTGGATAGAAAGGTGGATAGGGCATGTAGGTAGGGTAGGGGTTAAAGCTGGAGTAATCCGATGTACCTCCCATCGGATACCCTGAACCCTGTGGGAAGGGTGGATAATGGGGTGGAAAACCATACCCCGAGGCCTGAACGCCTCCCTGAGACTCCCCTGTCCCTTCTTCCTCCATGCTCACATCCAGGTTCCCATCCCTCCTCTGATCCTCTTCCATAACCTCCCTCACATCTGAAGAACTTCCTCCTCTATCAGTCCCCCTTCTGCTAGCGTCAAAAGACCTTCTAGGGTCCCTTGACACTCTTTCTCTGTTGGCTCTACAAGACATTGCCCTAGGCAATGTGGGAGGACGGGCGCTCGTGCCCTCATCCTCAGGTGGCACTCCAGTCAATCTTGCCGATCGACGAGTTCCCCTCATCCTATCTTCTGAAAAACAGAACACATCATACAAGCATTAGCATCATATGGTTCATGTGGGCACACATGAACCCTCATCACATACATCACATAGCATAGCATATCATCATGGCAAGACAGGACTCCACATCCTATCCTAGTGGACATGACCTTCCTATTGTGCTTGACTGTAACAGCCCGGAAACCGAACTGCCACCGGCACTAGGATCCAGATCGACTTAAGGTCGCCGGGACCCGTAGTAAGCCTGCTATCCTGTGTATACCTGTAGAATCCCACACATGATCATACATTTGCTGTAAAACACATAAAACTTTTCTTCATTCCAAGGCTTAACCTGTGCATGCAATCTTTCTATTCTCTACTAATCCCTACTAGAGCTCCTCATGGCCCTAGGCGGATCAAACTCATCATGTTAAGCCTGGTTTTGCTCATAAACATACAATAATAAAGAAACATACATAAACTGATCATGTGACGCTACAAAGGGATTACAAGTCTTATAAATCAAACACCATTCTATACATATACACTATCTCTATACAATGACATGTCCACGCTAGCTATTACAAAACTCTGTACTCTTCCTGTAACACGGGACTGAACCGACAGACTGACTCTGCCAAAGATGGATCACATTTGGGTCCACTGACCCATAGAGGACACTCTAACTCAGACACTATCAGACCCAACCTCTCTGCAGCTCTAGACGAAATGAAAGAGTGAGAAGCACCGGGGTCCATTAAAGCATACACCTCGGAACACCCAATGATGAGATTACCTGACACCACCGTGTTCGACGTGTCTGCCTCCTGCTGAGTCAGGGTGAAAATCCGTGCTGGGGCTGACGGACCTGCACCTCGGGAACCCATCCCTGATGAAGAGGCTGCCCCTCTTCCTCTTCCTCTACCACTGCTTGGTGGAATGGCTGAAGCTACTGGCTGGACTACACTGCCCGTACTCATCTGCTGGGATGGTGCAACTAAAGTCGCCTGAGGACATTCTCGTGCATAATGTCCCTCCTGCCCACATCTATAGCAGGCTGTGGATCCCAACTGACAAGCTCCTCTATGTTGTTTGCCACACCTCTTACACACCGGAAAATCTGCGCCAGAACTGGAGCCACTACTCATTCCCAGACCCGATTTAAGCCTGTTCCAGAACTTGCCTCTCTTTCCTCTGAATTTCTCCCATCTCTTCTTACTTGCACTTGCTGTACCCTGTGAGGAGGAACCTGGTTTAACACCAGAAGACTGTGCCTTGAAGACACCTTGACTTATCGCACTGGCCTCCATCTTTCTAGCAGCGTCCACAATAGAGTGGAAACTTTCCTTCTCCGCATGAAGAATCAAAGAGAAATACCTGGGATGAAGCCTTGTGGCATATCTCTTTGCCTTCTTCTGATCGGTATCATATGCCTGACCGACATATGGCAACAATTCCAGGAACTTATCTGTATATTCATCAACACTCATCTCCTCCAGCTGTCTCAACTGCTCAAACTCCACAACCTTTAGTTCCCTGGAACTGTCAGGAAAAGCCCATCCAGCAAATTCGTTGGCGAACTCTTCCCATGTCATACTCTCCAGTCTCGGGTCCACATAGTTCTTGAACCATTCTCTAGCTTTCTTACACTTTAACGTGAACCCTGCCATCTCAATGGCTCTACCATCATCAGCTCCCAACTCACTTGTTATCATTCTGACTGCACTGAGATACTCAAAGGGATCATCTCCTGTATTGAATTTAGGAGCATCCAACTTTAAGTACTCGGTCATCTTCACCTTACTTCCCCCTGAAGAACTGGGTTGCTGTGCTTCCACAACAGGGGCTACTGGTTCAGGAGGTGGTGGTGGAGGAACTGGTTCCCTCACTTCAGGCTGTACTGGACTTGGATGAACAGGTGGAGGTGGATACATGTGATATGGTGGATAAAAGGAAGGATAGGGCATATAGGGCATGTAGGGTGGATATGGGGCAAAGCTGGAGTAATCCGACGTGCCTCCCATCGGATACTCTGGACCCTGTGAAAAGGGTGGATAGCCAAACCCCGAGGCCTGCATGCCTCCCTGGGATTCCCCCATACCTTCTTCTGACCTTCCTACACCCATGCTTACACCTCTACTCTGATCTTCTTCCATCACACCTCTCCTGCTCTCGTCAGAAGACCTTCTAGGGTCTCGTGACGTTCCTTCCCTGCTTGATCGGTGAGATCTTGCCCTTGGCAAGGCAGGTGGACGAGCAGCTGTACCCTCACTTACAGGTGGGACTCCAGTCAATCTCGCGGATCGACGAGTTCCTCGCATCTTCACTCTCTGGAAAACAACAAATCACATAACACATCAGCAACACATCAAAAACATGCACATGCATAACTCATGGCATAGCACATCAGCAGATAGCGACAGGACTGACATCCTATCCTAGTGGACATGTTTTTCCTATGGTGCTTGACCTACTAAACCTCTCTCTGAGCCCAACTCTCTCTCTATAGGTCCGACCATGTGAACCTAGGGCTCTGATACCAATCTGTAACAGCCCGGAAACCGAACTGCCACCGGCACTAGGATCCAGATCGACTTAAGGTCGCCGGGACCCGTAGTAAGCCTGCTATCCTGTGTATACCTGTAGAATCCCACACATGATCATACATTTGCTGTAAAACACATAAAACTTTTCTTCATTCCAAGGCTTAACCTGTGCATGCAATCTTTCTATTCTCTACTAATCCCTACTAGAGCTCCTCATGGCCCTAGGCGGATCAAACTCATCATGTTAAGCCTGGTTTTGCTCATAAACATACAATAATAAAGAAACATACATAAACTGATCATGTGACGCTACAAAGGGATTACAAGTCTTATAAATCAAACACCATTCTATACAGATACACTATCTCTATACAATGACATGTCCACGCTAGCTATTACAAAACTCTGTACTCTTCCTGTACTCTGCTGAGTTCTCTCTGACCTCTGAACCTGCACAACTGGAGTTAGGGGAGAGGGATGAGCTACGATAGCCCAGTGAGTAGAATAATAAAATAATAGGTGATAAAACATGCTCTCATGGAATGCAACATATAAGCACATCACCTCGGCCGGACGGATCAAAAATCCCTCTATCTAATCTGGGGTACCTAAGTACCATGTGCCTGGTCCCCGTAGGGCTGTTCCAGGTCTTTCTGTTGTGCCTGGTCCCCGTAGGGCTGTTCCAGGTCTTCCTCTGAGGGCTAATGAATCCTCACGAAGTCCGTGCCGTCTCACATAAGCAATGTACAAGGAGCAATGCCAAGTACAAGGATAAATGCAATGCATCATCTTTGTGTACACTAATGCACTCACCCTAAAGCATATTCATGATGCATGAAGCATGATAAAATATTCAGTTCTCAGATTAAAACATTACGTTAAGTTCCACTCACCTGGTTATCTCTGCACTGACTCTGCAGGTTCTGACACTGGACTCACTGCTGATTGCCCTGATTCCTCTGGTCCGTACCTACACAGGTGGACTCAAATGAGGGACCAAACTCACTCAAGAACATCTCTAAGAAACTCCCCAAAAACCCCTCTAAACAAACCTCAAACCTCACATAAACCATGCAAAAGAAAGCTGGACAGGGCACTTTCGGCGGCAGGTTCGGCGGCCGAAACCCCACTCCAGAGACGAAACTCATGCATGTTCGGCGGCACCTTCGGCGGCCGAAGGTCTCGTCCAGAGACGAAACTCACACACTTTCGGCGGCCGAACTCCCTCTTTCGGCGGCCGAAAGGCTCTTTCTAAACCGAAAGCCTTGCTTTCGGGGGCAACCTTTGGCAGCCGAACTGCCTCCACAAAGGGTTCGGCGGCCGAACCTTCCTTCGGCGGCCGAACCTGGTTTTGCCCGAAGGACAGAACCCTGCTCTGTTTCATGCAAACTTTGCCCAAAAACCTACAAACATGCATAGCAACTACTCCCAACTAGCATATACACATAGATATGCCCAAAGGGGTCTCAAACTACCCTAAAACCCCAAACAAACATAGCACATAACACTTACACATGCTGGAACACCACAAATCACCAAAACCTCACCTAAACCTAAACATGCATACTACCCATACAAACTTTATAAAACCTTGCAAAATCATCAAAGAAGCTCAGGATCTTCACTTACCTCGTAAAGAACTTGAGGATGAAGGATCCTAACGTGGAGATATGAAGAAAAGCTCTTCCAAAGCTCCAAGCTTCAAACCTTGGTTCTTTTGCTCAAAACCTTCCTAAATCACCAAAACTCTTAAAACTCTTGAAAGATTTGATGAAAATCATGGAAAACATGAAAGTCAACGTAGGAGAGGCTGAAACTCACCTCTGGCTGCAAGTGGAGGAGAAAATACCCTCCTCTCACCGACCTTTGGCCCTTTTATAGGTGGCTGGCCAGACCACCTTCGGCAGCCGAACGTTAAGCCGCAACCATGCAATGTTCGGCGGCCGAAAGTACCCTTCGGCGGCCGAACCTTTGCATTTCTCCCTTGTTGCTTTTCTTTCAACACTCAATGCTTTTCACACTTCAAAACATGAAAACAAGTGAAAATACCTTGGAAAACATATGCATTACCCTTCTCGAGGGTCCGACACCCAAGATTCCACCGGACTACAGGAATTCCGATGCCGGACTCGAGCCGGGTATTACATTGACCTTCTAGAACATCTATGAGCCCGACACTCTAGGTCCGATCCTATGAACCTAGGGCTCTGATACCATTCTGTAACGACCCGAAAATCGGACCGCTACCGGCGCTAGGATCCGGGTCGACTTAAAGCCGCCAGGACCCGTAGCAAGCCAAACATACATCCTGGAAACCTGTATAATCCCATACATGATCAACAACATGCATAAAAAATTAACTTTTCCTTAAAGGCATCCAAATCAACCTGAACATACATGTACATAGTCCTGATCATAATCGTGATCCCTCTATGGGATCTCATCAATGCCCCAACGGGCGATACAACATGAGATGAGTTGGCTTAAACATAAACATCAAATATCTAAGACCATGCATCAAAAGGGATTACAATACTCATAGGGTCAAGCACATCTATAACCTCAATATACCTCATTACATACATACTGTAATCTCTTACGTTACATCATAATACAAATGTCATGTCCACCATCTAACTATTACATACACATACTTCAAAACTCTGGCTAACCTCCTGGTCTACCCTGTACCTGCACATCTGGGGTTAGGGGAGAGGGGTGAGCTACAAAGCCCAGTGAGCAGAATAATGAAAACATATATTTAAAAATCTCATGCCATTATGTAATGCAACACATCACAACAAATCACATCTCGGATGGTATTGTCACCAATAGTCCTTTACATAGTCCAACTGTGCCGGGACGTAGAATGGGTACAACCGGTCTTTCCCTTATCATAACATATCATAACATACCAATGTGCCAGGGACATAGAATGGGTACAACCGGTCTTTCCCTTATCATAACATATCATAACATACCAATGTGCCAGGGACGTAGAATGGGTACAACCTGGAATTTCTCTTACATCGTGCCAGGGACGTAGAATGGGTACAACCTGGACTTCCATACCATATCTCATGCCGTAGCATCATCATATCATATGAGGACTAAAGGGTCATCCAATAACCAATCCACATCAACATCATAAATGCAATGCAACATATTCGTGAATACTAATGCAAACAACCTACTATATCTCATGGCATTCATGATGCATGGATCATGCTCAAAATTCATGTTTCATTTATTTTAAAACTTAAGGTTTATTCCACTCACCTCTGGCTAGCTCTGACAAACTCTGTAGCAGCTGGCTCACTGCTGGGGTCCTCGGTTCCTCGGGTCCGAACCTACACAGGTGGACTCCAATGAGGGACCAAACATACATGAACATAACTCTAACATACTCCCCAAAAACCCCCTAAAACATCCTGAAAACATCACATAAAAACATGCAAGAAATGGCTGGACAGGGCACTTTCGGCGGCAGGTTCGGCGGCCGAAAGTCCCTCCAGAGCCGAAAGTCAGGCAGGTTCGGCGGCACCTTCGGCGGCCGAAACTCCCAGACTGAAAACATCACATAAAAACATGCAAGAAATGGCTGGACAGGGCACTTTCGGCGGCAGGTTCGGCGGCCGAAAGTCCCTCCAGAGCCGAAAGTCAGGCAGGTTCGGCGGCACCTTCGGCGGCCGAAAGTCCCAGACAGAGACGAAAGTCTCTTTTCGGGGGCAACTTCGGCAGCCGAAAGGCCTGCCTCCCCAGCCATGTTCGGCGGCCGAAAGCTCCTTCGGCTGCCGAACCTGGTTTCTGCCAAAGGGCAGAAACTTGGCTCCCTTATGCATTTTTGCCTCCAAACTCACCAATCATGCATAAACTTGTTCTAAAACATGCATACAAGTTCCTAGGGGCCTCAAACAACATATACCCCAACTACAACACTTCAAACATACTCAAACATGCCACATTGTTCACAAATCACATAAAACCTAACATTTGCTTAAAAACTCATACAACCCTATACATGCCATTCTACCCCATAAAACAACTTAAAACTTACTTAAAACACATAAGGAGCTTAAGATCGGCTCTTACCTCTTGAAGATCGAGAGGGAGACGACCTAAACTTGGAGATCCACGAAAATGAGCTCCTGAGTTCCCAAAGCTCCAAAACTTGTTTCAAAAGTTCAAAACCTTCAATGCAAGCTTAAAACTCAAGAAAAAATGGTGGGGATTTGAAGGAAGAACACTAGATCTGGGGAGAGGGAGGTCGGAAGCTAGCTGTGGCCGAAAATGGGAGAAAGCTCGCCCATTTCGGCTAAGTGCCCCTTTTATAGTGGCTGGCCAGACCACGTTCGGGGGCCGAAAGTGCCTCCGCATGCATGCCATGTTCGGCGGCCGAACTTGACTTTCGGCGGCCGAACCTGGACTTCCCTCGCTCATGCTTTCGGGGGCCTAACGTGCCTCCAAAACGCATGCATATTCGGCGGCCGAACTTGACTTTCGGCGGCCGAACCTGGGTTTTCCTCCAAAGACTTTTCATGCAAAAACTCATTAAATCTTCATACTTAAAACCATGAAATACCTTATCAGCATGGCAGGGGCAGGTGGCCCAATGATAGACAATTTGTTATACGTCACTAGCGGACAAAAGGAAATAGATAAAGAGGAAGAAAGACTCTTCTCTAGGCCCAAGCTTTTTTCAGTTTTACAGAACCCATTGTAAAACCCTATTTTCTGGATCTCAGATCATCAATTGGCGCCGTCTGTGGGAACGAAGGAGATCTTTTCATCACCGGAGTTCCACTCTAAACAAACCCATTGAGATCCACGATGGCTAATCACAATGAAAACAACGTCACTCCAAATGACCTGAGCTCTGCCCAAGAGGGGCAGCAGTTCTCCTTTTCCAGTTCTACAACTCCAAAAAATCAACCACCTATCCCTTTCAACCCCTCGCCAAGCCTGGCAGGGAATGCTTCCGCCGCTACCTTGTCCAACCAGGACCTCCAAACCATTGCCCTCCAACTACAAAACACCGCCCACTGGCTGGGGCAGATAATGCAGCAACGGGGCCTTAGCACCCCAGCAAACGTATTGCCAATGGTAGAGGAGCCCCAGACCAATAACCCTCAACCATCTCCAAACAACTAGTCGAGAAACCGGAGAAAGGGGGAGAAGAGCTGGGGAAGAAGAAGAACCGGAAACAAGGGTTCACGGAAGGAAGGTGAGAGAGTTGATCGAGAATGATGAAGTCGATAGTTATTCCGCCTGAACAACTGGAAGGATGGAGAGCGAGGCATGGGAGGAGTACTGCCAGGAGAAGAAACCCAAGCAAGAAGCGGAGAGTGTAGACCAAAAGTTGCAAAAGATGAGAGAGCAGCTTTTCGCCGAGTTGGGGGCGAAGGACTCCGGCCAAACTCTTCTACCTACCTCTTCACCCTTCTCAAAGTGGGTGCAGCAGGAGACCGTCCCAAAGAAATTTATAATGCCGCCTATGGCCGCGTACGACGGAGCTGGGAACCCCCGGGAGCATGTCTTGAATTATAAGACCTTCATGGAGCTGCAAACTCTCTCAAATGCCTTGATGTGCAAGGTATTCCCTACGACGCTCTCAGGGCCAGCGTGGGCATGGTTCAACAGCCTTGAGACCGAAAGCGTCAGAAGCTTTGGAGATCTGGCCACTCGCTTCATCAACCAGTTTATCGTCGGGGTGCCCGCAGATAGAAAGACAAGCTACCTGGAGACGATCAGGCACAGGAGAGACAAATCACTCAGGGAGTACGTCGCTCGTTTCAATACGGAGGCCCTGCAGATTCCCGAGCTCGACGAGGGAAGGGCGGTGGAAGTCATGCAGAAGGGGACGACCTCTGCCGAGTTCTTTGGCTCATTGAGCAGGAAGCCTTCGACCTCACTGGCCAAGCTGATGAAGCGGGCTGAGAAATACATAAGGCAGGATGATGCTTTGGTGACAAGCAGGTTCGCCAGGGGAGCGACAGATAAGGAGAAAGCACCGGAGGAAGGGAGACCGGAGAGGCACGATAAAAAGCACGGCAAGAGGCCTGAGCCTTACAAACAACCCTGGGAGCGAAGGGACCAAAGACCTCTCCCTCCATGGGTCTCAGAATAGAGGCCACTCCTTCCGTGGGTTCCAGAGAAGCCGACCCCTCTCAATGCCTCTAAAGCCGAAGTGCTCATGGCCATCCAGGATAAGGAGTTCCTCCAATGGCCCAGGCCGATAAAAACAAAAGCAAACCAGCGAGATCCTGATAAATATTGTCAGTACCATCGCACGCAGGGCACGACACCAATAACTGCTTCCAGTTGATAGCGGAGATCGAGAGGCTGATAAAGAGGGGACACCTCAAGAACTTTATAAAGAAACCAGAAGGACAAAGGTCTCAGCCGAACCCAGCAACGCAAACGCTCAGGAGAATGGGAGCAGAGCCGGTGAATGATGGGTCCAGTGGAACCATCAACATGATCGTTGGAGGAACAAAAAGTTGAATAAGCTGGTGAAGCAGAAGAGATACTTTCCTTAGAATATTTGTGAAAAATTCTTGTACTATGAAAGCATGAATAAATAACACCATCTTATAATAATGCAAGGATTATCTCTATTATTGTGAGTACTAACTCTCTCAGGAAAAGAAAAGAACAGATGTCAGAAGGCCTCCTTGAGACATAGAGACCTCCTGGAGGTAGAAGACCAGGATCCCGTAAGATCTCCTGGAGCAAAAACGGCCGGCGGGATCACCAAGATCTCCCCGGAGCAAAAACGGCCAGGATCCCGTAAGATCTCCTGGAGCAAAAACGGCCGGCGGGATCACCAAGATCTCCCCAGAGCAAAAACGGCCAGGATCCCGTAAGATCTCCTGGAGCAAAAACGGCCGGCAGGATCACCAAGATCTCCCCGAAGCAAAAATGGCCAGGATCCCGTAAGATCTCCTGGAGCAAAAACGGCCGGCGGGATCTCCAAAGATCTCCCCGGAGCAAAAACGGCCAGGATCCCGTCAGATCTCCTGGAGCAAAAACGGCCAGGATCCCGTCAGATCTCCTGGAGCAAAAACGGCCAGGATCTCCAAAGATCTCCCCGGAGCAAAAACGGCCAGGATCCCGTAAGATCTCTTGGAGCAAAAATGGCCGGCGGGATCTCCAAAGATCTCCCCGGAGCAAAAACGAGCAGGATCCCGTCAGATCTCCTGGAGCAAAAATGGCCAGGATCCCAAAAGATCTCCTGGAGCAAAAACACAGCCCGTATAAGGCTCAACAAGAAAGCAAGAAATTAAGTATTGACTTCACAGTGAGGAGGACGAAATTCCGAACTCCTAAGCAAAGAACAAAAATCCGAGCTCCTTAATCCACTGAATGGACGGACTCACGACAAAAGCAAGAGACCCCGCCCACAGCTCGGATTAACTCACAGAAAACAAACACTTAGCAAAAATGACCTAAAAAAAAATGGTAAGTATGACCGAGCTCATAACCCGAAAGAAAGGTAAAATGGTTCAAATTGGAGCCAAGCAGTTACAAATAAAGTCTAGGGATTTACCCCCTCACCACTCATGTAATAAATGCTGAGGAGGTAAAGGGGGCAACCCGAGGAGAAATCCAATGGCGTGAACAAATGAGACCCCAGCTTCAGTCCAGCAAATCAAAACTAAAAGCAAAAAGGTCAGCCCTGCTCATCACCTTTAAAGGTACATAATCTAACTTATTGTTATTAAGCAAAAGCTATATGCCCGAGCTCATAGTAATGAAGTAATAAGAGAAAAATGAGGATGTCCTTATAAGAATCATAAAAACTCGTAGGTCAAGAGTTCAGCCTACTGTTAAAAACAGAGCTCACAGGTACAGCTAGTCCAGCTCGGAAAGCATACGGGTAAGAATGCCTTAGTGAAATAGATAAGTCAAAAGTCCAGTCAATTGATAGAATTTCAGTTCTGACGGGCTTGAAGGCAAAAAGGAAAGACAGTGCAATGGATTCCTTAGAAAAATTACGAAGCACATAGTTTAAATGTTTCATAAGTAGAGGTAAGAACAACTCAAACATAAATGAAAAACAAAAAAGAATGCAAATAAATAAAAATAAAATTTCATTAAAGGAGAAGGGAAACCCACAATCTAATCATCTAAGATTATTGGAGGAAAGATTGTCCTCAAAGGACTTACATTTCTAGGTATCTCACTATCTACATTGCTATTCTCTACACTAGCATCTGCGTTATTGCTTGTGGAAGGTCTGGCGTCCTCTTGCTCAGATCTCCCACCACCCGTATAAGGTACAATCTCTAGCCCCGGAGGCCCGATATCTTCGGCAGCCCTTTCACCCTCTTCTCCTAGCTCAGTGTCCTTATCAGAGGGCCCAGTTGAAGAGTGAGAAGTTCCCTTAAGCAAGGGCAGGTCATCCTCTCCGTAGAGAACATCCTCGCCATCAGAGTCCACCTCAGTAGCTCAGAGCTTCGCTAGCGAAGTGGAAGGAGCCTGTCTAGCCTCCCTCAAACCTCGGTTGAAGCCGGAGACGAACATGCAGAAGCCTTTATTCCATACGGCCGTTTTCATCTCATCAGAAGCTTTATATTCCGCAAGTCGCCTCTCGCAGGCCTCAGCTACCTCGGCCTTTAGCTCCAAAGAATTCTTGTAATCCTGCAGATGAGCTTCACCGGCCTACTGGATCTCCCTCTTCAGCTCGGGGGACTCCTTATACTCCCTTAGACGCTTCTCGACCTCCAGCTGGACCCTATCCTCAGCCAATTTGACCTCTTCAAACAGGGCTGAGCACCTCGTCTCCAGGGATTTGACTTGTTGACAGAGTTGCTGATTCTGAAGTTTGGACTCCTCTGCCGCCAAAGTCAAGCCCTTAACACTATCAGCTTGCTTGCTCAGCTCCTGCTTCAGGACCACAACCCGAGCTACGGCTTCACTCTTTTGAGCCAGCACAGCATCAAATTTTACCTTCAGCTGCTCATGCTGGCGCTGGACCTCCTCCTTCTGGCTCACGGTCTCGTCCCTCTCACGCAGAATGTAATACCCTGCTAGACTCCGATATCGAAATTCCTACCGTCCGGTAGAATCTCGAATGTCGGAAACCCCTAGAAGGGTAAAACCATGTTTTCATAAAATGTTTTAATGTATTTTATGGTTTTAAGCCAGAAAGAAATTAAGTTTTGAATGAAAATGGTCTTGAGAGGAAGACTCAGGTTCGGCCACCGAACCTCAAGTTCGGCCACCGAACATGCATGCACTTCGGGAGTGCTTTAGGCCCCCGAAGGCATAAGTGAGGGCAGTCCAGGTTCGGCCGCCGAACCTCATGTTCGGCCGCCGAACATGGCATGCATGCGGAGGCACGTTAGGCCCCCGAAAGTGGCCTGGCCAGCCACCTATAAAAGGGTCCCCTTGTCCGAATGGGCGAGCTTTTCTCCCCATTTTTGGCCAAGGTGAGTTCTCCGCCGCCCCTCGCCAATTTTGAGTCTTTTTCTTCAAATCCTTCATGATTTTCATGAGTTTTTACTTTGTTTTGAAGATTTTTGAGCTAAGAGCAAGTTTTGAGGCTTGGAAGACTCAGGAGCTCTTTTCCTTGGTTCTCCAAGTTTAGGTCGTCTCTCTCTCGATCTCCAAGAGGTAAGAGCCGATCTTGAACTCATTTTATGTTTTAAGTAAGTTTTAAGTTGATTCATGGGGTAGAAATGCATGTTTAGGTTAGTTGAGCTTTGTTAGGTTTTATGTGATTATATGGACAATGTGTATTGGATATGCATGTTTGATGTGTTGTAGTTGGGGTTTAGGATAGTTTGAGACCCCTAGGTGTTGTTGTATGTGTGTATGCATGCTTTGAGAGAGTTGGATGCTTGATTGGAAGGTTTGGGAGGAAAGTGTTCAGTGAAGAGCTGAGTTTCTGCCCTTTGGGAGAAATCAAGTTCGGTAGCCGAAAGGATTTTCGGCCGCCAAACCTGTCTGTGAGGCAAGCCTTTCGGCTGCCGAAGCCTGCCCCCAAAAATGGACTTTCGTCTCTGGAGGGCACTTTCGGCCGCCGAACCTGCATGACTTTCGCCTCTGGAGGGACTTTCGGCCGCCGAAAGTGCCCTGTTCAGTCTTCCTTTGCATTTTTTCTATGGATGTTTTGAGGTGTTTTATGGGGGTTTTTGGGGAGTATTTTAGAGTAAAATTCATGTTTGTTAGGTCCCTCATTTGAGTCCACCTGTGTAGGTTCGGACCCGAGGAACCGAGGACCCCAGCAGTGAGATAGCTGCTTTCGAGTCTTGTCAGAGCTAGCCAGAGGTGAGTGGAATAACTCTCTATGTTTTCAAAGTAAATAATGAACATTTTAGCATAATTCACGCATCATGAATGCCATGAGATATATTAGGGTGCTTGCATTAGAATTCACGAATATGTCGCATTGCACATTATGTTGTTGGTGTGGATGAATATTGAATGATCCATTAGCCCTTATATGGTATGACATGACAGACTATGGAAGTCCGGGTGAGCCTGCACTACGCCCCCGGCATGATTGAATATGTATGTATGCTATGGAAGTCCAGGCGAGCCTGCACTACGCCCCTAGCATAATTGGACTGTATAGAGGGCTAAGTGGTGACAAGTTCATCCTTGATATGAAATGTTTGTGCTGTGATGCATTCCATGATATCATATGTTTTAAATGCCATATTCTATTATTTTGCTCACTGGGCTCTAGTAGCTCACCCCTCTCCCTTAACCCCTAGGTTTGCAGGTACAGGGTAGACCAGGAGGTCAGCAACAGTAATGAAGTCATGGTCATGTAATAGCTAGTGTGGACATGAAAAATGTTGATATGTTATGTTGAGTACAGTTGTAATACCCGGCTAGACTCTGGTATCGGAATTCCTACCGTCCGGTGGAATCTCGGATGTCGGAAACCTCTAGAAGGGTAAAACCATGTTTTATGAAATGTTTTTAATGTATTTTATGTTTTTAAGCAAAAAGGAAATTGAGTTTTTAATGAAAAAGACCAAAGGAGGCTTTGCCAGGTTCGGCCGCCGAAAGTGAGGTTCGGCCGCCGAACATGGTGGGGTTTTGGGAGCGCTTTAGGCCTCCGAAAGCCTTGTTTGAAAGACTCAAGGTTCGGCCGCCGAACCTCATGTTCGGCCGCCGAACATGCATGAGATGTGGGGGCACGTTAGGCCGCCGAAAGGTGACAGAACCTGCCCTATAAAGGACCCCGTGACCGAAACAGGCGAGGTTTTCTCTCCCATTTCGGCCGACGGTAAGCTTTAGCCCTCCTATGGTCATTTTAAGTGTTTTCCCTCAAATCCTTTAGATCTTAACAAGTTACATCTTGTTTTTGAAGAGTTTTAAAGTTTAAGCAAGTTTTGGAGCTTTGAGGTTCAAGAACTCGAATCTCCCCATCTTCGAGCTAGGATCGTTTCTCTCTCGATCTTCAAGAGGTAAGAGCCGATCTCTAGTTCTATATGTGTTTTAAGTAAGTTTTATGCAAGTTTTTGGGGTAGAAATGCATGAGTAGGCTTGATGAGTTTTTATGAAAAATCCATGGTTTAATGTGTGTTTATGTGCAATGTGGCTTGCTTGTGTGTTGTAGTTGGGGTTTAAACTTGTTGGAGGCCCCTAGGAGCTTGTATGCTTGAGTATGCTTGTTGTAGAATAGATTTATGCATGATTGGTTGTGTAGGGGGTTGTTTTGGGCATGAAGAGCCAAGTTTCTGCCCTTTGGCAGAAACCAGGTTCGGCAGCCGAAGGTACTTTCGGCCGCCGAACCAGCTTAGGAGGCAGCTTTAGGCTGCCGAAGCCTGCCCCCGAAAGTTGGAGTTTCGGCTCTGTCCGAGACTTTCGGCCGCCGAAGGTGCCGCCGAACATGCATGAGTTTCGTCTCTGTCTGGGAGTTTCGGCCGCCGAAGGTGTCGCCGAACCTGCCTGACTTTCGGCTCTGGAGGGACTTTCGGCCGCCGAAGGTGCCGCCGAAAGTGCCCTTCCCAGCCTTTTCTTGCATGTTTTCTAGGTTTGTTTTGAGGTGTTTTGAGGAGGTTTTTGGGGGTATGTTTAGAGTATGTTCTTGTTGTTTGGTGCCTCATTTGAGTCCACCTGTGTAGGTTCGGACCCGAGGACCCGTGACCCCCGGTTGTGAGATAGTCTTTCAGAGTCCGTCGTTAAAGCTTCAGTCACCAGGTGAGTGGGATTATTTCCCTAAGTTTTTAAGTAATGAATAAATGAACAAATGAATGAATCTGATAGCATACTCATGCATCATTAATGCCATGCGATGTTTCAGGATGTTTGCATTAGAAATTCACGAATATGTTGCATTGCATAATTTGATGTTGATGTGGATGGTTATTGGGTGATCCATAGTCCTCTAATGTTATGTTATGATGATATGTTATGGAAGACCAGTGAGGCCCATTCTACGCCCCTGGCACTATGTAAGAGAAAGACCAGCGAGGCCCATTCTACGCCCCTGGCACTTTGGAATGTTATGATATGTATGTTATGTAAGAGAAAGACCAGCGAGGCCCATTCTACGCCCCTGGCACTTGGAAATGTGAGGACTAATGGTGACAATACCATCCTTTATGTGATTAAATGTGATGTGTTGCATTTCATGAAAGCATGTAAAGTAAAAGTTATGTTATTTAATGTTAATAATAAAATGAATAATAATATACCTAAAAAGTGTGGAATTAAAGCAAATGTAAATAATAAAAATGAAGAATAAAATACCTAAAAATGGAGGAATTAATATCATGTTTTTACTTTTTACTTTTTACTCACTGGGCTTTTTAGCTCACCCCTCTCCCCTAACCCCAGTCTTGCAGGTACTGTGTAGATAGAGAAGTCAGAAGAGTAAGAGGAGGTTATGTAATAGCATAGCTGTGGACATGGTTTATTCATAATGTAAAAGTATGTAATGTAATGTAAGTGTTATAGTGTGCTTGACTAGAGTCTGTTGTAATCCCTTAAATACATGAGATAAATGTTTTATGATGTTTATGTAACCCAAGCCTGATATATGTTATGTACCCCATTGGAGTATTTGTTGAGAACTCCAATGAGGGGTTTATGTTATGATTATGCATGCACAGGCTAGGCTGGGTAAAGAAATGTTTGAATGAAAGAAAAGTTTTAATTTTTATGTATGTTTTGGTTCATGTATGGGATTGAACAGGTTCACAGGATGTATGTTTGGCTTGCTACGGGTTCCGGCGGCCTTAAGCCGACCTGAATCCTAGCGCCGGTAGCGGTCCGGTTTCCGGGTCGTTACAGAATGGTATCAGAGCCTGGTTCATATGGTCGGACCTAGAGTGTCGGGCTCATAGATGTTATAGAAAGGTCAAGCACAATAGGAAATCATGTCCACTAGGATAGGATGTAGAGTCCTGTCTAGAATGCAAGTATGTATGCTATGAGATATGCTATGATTATGATGTGTATATGATGTGGGTTCATGTGTTTCCACATGAACCATTTGATGCTAATGTTTTGTTATCTGTGCTGTTTTTCAGTAAACAGAATGCGAGGAACTCGTCGATCAGCTAGATTGACTAGAGTACCACCGGAGGATGAGGGCACGAGCGCCCGTCCTCCAGCATTGCCAAGGGCGATGTCAAGCAGGTCCAACAGAGACAGAACAGTGAGGGACCCTAGAAGGTCCTTGGATCTGGGTAGAAGCAGATCAGTAAGGGGTACAGTTCAGGAAAGAATGTCAGTTGATGGAGAAGAAGAGATGGATGTGGAGCAGAGGAGGGACGGTAACCTTGGTGTAAACATGCCAGAAGAGGGCATGGGTGAGTCTCAGGGAGGCACTCAGGCCTCGGGGTTTGTTCTACCACCCCAGTACCCACCTTTTTCACCATACCCCGGGTATTCGATGGGAAGTACATCGGATTACCCCAGTTTTAATCCTTACCCTTCTCACATGCCATATCCACCTTTCTACCCACAGTATCCACAGTACCCTATGTACCCACCTCCATCCTTCCATCCAGGCACAGCAAACCCTATCCCAGGGGATGTCGCACCACCACCACCAGCAGAACCCACAGTTCCAGAAACCCAAAGACCTCAACCTACCTCATCTAGAGGGAGCAAGGCCAAGATGACCGACTACATGAAGTTGGGTGCTCCCCAGTTTGATACAGGTGATGATCCGTTTGTGTACCTGGAGAAGGTCAAAACAATTACAGATGAGATAGGTGCTGATGACAGCAGAGCCATTCAGATGGCTGGTTTCACCCTGAAATGCAAAAAGGCCCGTGAGTGGTTCAAGGGCTATGTGAAACCAAGGGTGGACAGTCTTTCATGGGAGGAGTTTGCGAATGAGTTCGCAGGATGGGCTTTCCCTGACAGTTCAAGGGAGCTGAAGATGATTGAGTTTGAACAGCTGAAGCAGACAGATGAGATGGGTGTCGATGAGTACACCGATAGATTTTTAGAGTTGTTACCGTTTGCTAGGCAACATCTGGACACAGATTCGAAGAAGTCGAGGAGGTATATCATGAGGCTCCATTCCAGGTATTCCTCCTTGGTTCAGTCAGCTGATAGAGAAAGTTTCCATGCCATTGTAGACATGGCCAGGAGAATGGAGGCTAGTGCAATCATCGAGGGGACTGTTAAGCAGTCAGTGACACAGCCTTCAGGTTCTAAGACCCCAGGTGGGGGAAGGATAGACCCTTCATCCTTGAGTTCAGCTAGTAAGAAGTGGAGCAGTACCACTAAGAAACCAAAGAAGAGTAAGTTCTGGAGCAAGATCAAATCAGGACTGGGACTAGGAAGTGGCTCAAGCTCTGGTGCTGATAATGCAGTGTGTGCACGGTGTGGTAAGCTACACAGAGGGGTATGCCGTTTTGGGACAACAGCCTGCTACAGGTGTGGGCAGGAGGGACACATGTCCATGGAGTGTCCTAGAGCAGTTCCTATGGCACGGCCCCAGCAGACTACTTCGGGTAGTGTGGCACAGCCAGCAGCTTCAGCCGCGACACAGGCCAGTGGCAGAGGCCGAGGGAGAGGGTCAGCCTCTTCTTCATCAGCTTACAGAGGGGAAGGTCCGTCAGCTCCAGCACGGATCTTCACTATGACTCAGCAGGAGGCAAACGCATCCAACACCGTGGTGTCAGGTAATATCATCATTGGTTGTTCAGATGCTTATGCCTTAATGGACCCGGGTGCATCCCATTCTTTTGTTTCTCCGAGAGCGGTCGAGAGGTTGGGTTTGATGGTCTCTGGGTTAGAGTGTCCCCTATGGGTCAGTGGACCCAAGTGTGACCCGTCAGTGGCAGAGTCAGTCTGCCAGTACAGTCCAGTTTTCATAGAGGGAAGATGCCTATCCGCCGACCTTGTGGTTCTAGACTTGACAGATTTTGACGTCATTCTAGGGATGGATTGGCTATCTACCCATGGTGCTACCTTGGATTGCAGAGACAAGGTAGTTAAGTTCAGATGTCAGGATGGGTCAGAGGTTGTCTTTAGAGGAGACAGGGGGAGTACACCTAGAGGTTTGATATCAGCCCTACAGGCCCGTAGGCTGCTCAGGAGGGGTTGTCAGGGTTATCTAGCTCATGTGAAAGAGCTAGACAGAGATGTCAGAGAGCCCGCCTCAGTGCCTGTGGTTAGAGAGTTCTTAGATGTCTTCCCAGACGAACTGCCAGGTTTACCGCCTCCTAGGGAGATAGAGTTCGAGATAGAATTGATGCCAGGAACCAGACCGATCTCTATCCCTCCCTACAGGATGGCGCCAGCAGAGCTGAAGGAGCTTAAAGAACAGTTGCAAGAGTTGGTAGACAAGGGCTTCATCCGACCGAGTACCTCACCTTGGGGTGCTCCAGTGTTGTTCGTGAAAAAGAAGGATGGATCCCTTAGACTTTGTATCGACTACAGATAGTTGAACAAGGTCACTACCAAGAACAAGTACCCGTTGCCTAGGATCGATGATCTATTCGACCAGCTATCAGGAGCAGGTTGTTTCTCCAAAATAGATCTGAGATCTGGGTATCATCAGCTGAGGATAAGAGATGAAGACGTGCCAAAGACAGCTTTCAGAACCAGATATGGGCACTATGAGTTCCCAGTGATGCCGTTCGGGTTAACAAACGCCCCTGCAGCATTCATGGATCTCATGAACAGAGTATTTAGCCAATACCTGGATCACTTCGTTATTGTCTTCATAGATGATATCTTAGTGTATTCCAGGAATGCAGAAGAGCATGCCCATCATCTGCGGTTGGTCTTGCAGACTTTGAGGGAACATGGCTTGTATGCCAAGTTCTCTAAATGTGAGTTCTGGCTGAGGAGCATTTCGTTCTTGGGGCATGTAGTGTCAGAGAATGGTATTGAGGTGGACCCCAAGAAGACAGAAACTGTGGCTAACTGGCCTAGACCCACTTCAGTGACAGAGATTAGAAGTTTCTTGGGTTTGGCTGGTTACTACAGGAGGTTCGTTCAGGACTTCTCAAAGATAGCAGCTCCTCTGACCAGGTTAACCAGGAAGAATCAGAAATTTCTGTGGACCGACCAGTGCGAAGAGAGTTTTGAAGAGCTTAAGAAGAGGTTGACTTCAGCACCAGTTTTAGCTCTGCCATCTAGTGATGAGGACTTTACAGTCTTTTGTGATGCATCCCGTGTGGGACTGGGTTGTGTACTGATGCAGAATGAGAGGGTGATTGCTTATGCTTCTAGGCAGCTGAAGAAGCATGAGTTGAATTACCCCACACATGACCTTGAGATGGCAGCAGTAATCTTTGCACTCAAGATGTGGAGGCACTACCTCTATGGGGTAAAATGTGAGATCTTTACAGATCATAAGAGCCTGCAGCACATCCTGAGTCAAAGAGATTTGAATTTGAGACAGAGAAGATGGGTAGAACTGCTCAGTGACTACGATTGCAAAATCCAGTATCATCCGGGTAAGGCTAATGTAGTAGCTGATGCCTTAAGCCGGAAATCACTCGGCAGTCTATCCCACATCACGGCAGAACGAAGACCAGTAGTAAAGGAGTTCTACAAGCTCATCGAAGAAGGGCTACAGTTAGAGTTGTCGGGTACAGGTGCCTTGTTGGCTCAGATGAAAGTGACACCCGTGTTCCTTGAGCAAGTTGCTCAGAAACAGCATGAGGACCCCGAGTTAGTGAAGATTGCCAGGACTGTTCAGTCAGGCAATGATAGTGAGTTCAGATTCGACAGTAAGGGGATCCTCCGCTATGGGAGTCGATTATGTGTACCAGACGACATAGGGCTAAAAGGAGACATTATGAGAGAGGCTCATAATGCAAGATACAGCATTCACCCCGGAGCCACCAAGATGTATCAAGATTTGAAGAAAGTTTATTGGTGGCCAGCAATGAAGAAAGAAGTGGCACAGTTCGTGTCAGCCTGCGAAGTGTGTCAGAGGGTGAAGCTGGAACATCAGAAGCCGGCTGGAATGCTTAACCCGCTACCTATTCCAGAATGGAAATGGGAAAATATAGCTATGGACTTCGTAGTAGGGTTACCGGCGGCGTCCAACAGAGTGGACTCCATATGGGTGATTGTGGACAGACTCACCAAATCTGCTCACTTCATTCCTGTCAGGAGTGGCTATTCTGTGGACAAGTTGGCGCAGGTGTATGTGGACGAGATCGTCAGGCTGCATGGGGTTCCCGTTTCGATAGTGTCAGATAGAGGGCCCCAGTTCACCTCCAGGTTTTGGCGGAGTCTGCAGAATGCCATGGGTACTAGGTTGGATTTCAGTACTGCCTTCCACCCCCAGACTGATGGACAGTCAGAAAGGACCATCCAGACTATCGAGGATATGCTCAGAATGTGTGTGCTGGACTTTGGCGGTTCTTGGAGGCAGCATCTACCTTTGGTGGAGTTTGCCTACAATAACAGCCATCATGCTAGCATCGGGATGGCTCCATATGAAGCTTTGTACGGAAGGAAGTGCAGATCACCTGTTTGCTGGGAGGAAGTTGGAGAGAAGGCCTTGGCAGGGCCTGAGCTAGTAGAGATTACCAGCAGGGTGGTACCCATAATCAGAGAAAGAATCAAGACTGCTGCAAGCAGACAGAGGAGTTATGCAGACATCCGCAGAAGGCAGTTAGAGTTTCAGGAGGGGGATCTGGTATTGCTTAAGGTGTCTCCAATGAAGGGAGTGGTTCGCTTCGGGAAGAAAGGTAAACTAGCCCCACGATACATCGGACCCTTTGAAATCTTGCAAAAGATTGGGAATGTGTCGTACAAGCTAGATTTACCTGCTTCAATGGCAAGAATCCATCCGGTTTTCCATGTTTCGATGTTGAGGAAGTTTGTGTCAGATCCGAGCAAGGTTCTTAGTGAGCCTGATGTGGAGGTCCAAGAGGATCTCACCTATGTTGAACAGCCAGTACGGATCATAGACACGCAGATCAGAAAGTTAAGAAACAAGGAAATCCCGATGGTGAAAGTCCTGTGGAACCACCACAACTTGGAAGAGTGCACTTGGGAGACACGGGAGTCTATGCTCCAGCAGTACCCTCAGCTCTTTTAAGGTTAGATCCCTATGTGTTGATGTGCTTAGTATGTATGTTATATGTTTGCCATGTTATGTGTTGTTTGGTGAACATTCGGGGACGAATGTTCTTAAGGGGGGAAGAATGTAATACCCGGCTAGACTCCGGTATCGGAATTCCTACCGTCCGGTGGAATCTCGGATGTCGGAAACCTCTAGAAGGGTAAAACCATGTTTTATGAAATGTTTTTAATGTATTTTATGTTTTAAGCAAAAAGGAAATTGAGTTTTGAATGAAAAAGACCAAAGGAGGCTTTGCCAGGTTCGGCCGCCGAAAGTGAGGTTCGGCCGCCGAACATGGTGGGGTTTTGGGAGCGCTTTAGGCCTCCGAAAGCCTTGTTTGAAAGACTCAAGGTTCGGCCGCCGAACCTCATGTTCGGCCGCCGAACATGCATGAGATGTGGGGGCACGTTAGGCCGCCGAAAGGTGACAGAACCAGCCCTATAAAGGACCCCGTGACCGAAACAGGCGAGGTTTTCTCTCCCATTTCGGCCGACGGTAAGCTTTAG